>NC_057812.1:562782714-562829848 GCF_018294505.1 Triticum aestivum | reverse complement strand
CTCCTCTGAGTGTTGGTCCAACCTGTCAGCTGCCGGTGGCCACCAGGGGCAACTCTGGGCTGGCCTACCCGTACCTAAGACAATCTGAGTGTGCCCTGAGAACGAGATATGTGCAGCTCCTATCGGGATTTGTCGGCACATTCGGGCGGTGTTGCTGGATTGGTTTTAACTTGTCGAGGTGTCTTGAATAACCGGGATACCGAGTCTGATCAGAATGTCTCGGGAGGAGGTCTATTCCTTCATTGACCGTGAGAGCTTGTGATGGGCTAAGTTGGGACACCCCTGCAGGGATTTGAACTTTCGAAAGCCGTGCCCGCGGTTATGGGCAGATGGGAATTTGTTAATGTCCAGTTGTAGATAACTTGAACCTTAACTTAACTAAAATACATCAACCGCGTGTGTAACCGTGATGGTCTCTTCTCGGCGGAGTCCGGGAAGTGAACACGGTGTTGGAGTTATGCTTGAGGTAGGTTGTTTTAGGATCACTTCTTGATCATAATTTTATCGACCGTGCTTTGCCTTCTCTTCTCGCTCTCATTTGCGTATGTTAGCCACCATATATGCTAGTCGCTTGCTGCAGCTCCACCTCATACCTTTTACCTTACCCATAAGCTTAAATAGTCTTGATCGCAAGGGTGCGAGATTGCTGAGTCCCTGTGGCTCACAGATACTTCCAAAACCAGTTTGCAGGTGCCAATGTTACAGAGCAGGTGACGCAACCAAGCTCAAGGAGGAGCTCGATGAAGATCTTGTCCTTTGTGTTGTTTCGTTCTAGTTGATCAGTACTGTAGCCTAGTTGGGGTCGATCGGGGACCTTTGTCGCTTTTGGGGTTCTTCTTTTATTTTGGTTCCATAGTCGGACCATGAGTGGATTTGGATGATGTAATGTTTTATTCATGTAACTGTGTGAAGTGGCGATTGTAAGCCAACTATGTATCTTTCCCTTATGTATTACATGGTTGTGTGAAGATTACCTCACTTGCAACATTGCTTTCAATGCGGTTATGCCTCTAAGTCGTGCTTCGACACGTGGGAGATATAGCCGCATCGAGGGCGTTACACAGTTGCAAGCAAAGCGTTGTGGCGGGATCTACATGTGAAGCGGAGTACATGGCCGCCTCGGAGGCAGCACATGAAGCAGTCTGGGTGAAGGAGTTCATTACCGACCTAGGAGTCATACCCAATGCGTCGGGCCCGATGACTCTCTTCTGTGACAACACTGGAGCTATTGCCCTTGCCAAGGAGCCCAGGTTTCACAGGAAGACCAGGCATATCAAGTGTCGCTTCTGTAGGATCGAAAGTATGTCTAGAGGGGGGTGATTAGACTACTTGACCAAATAAAAACTTAACCTTTTCCCAATTTTAGTTCTTGGCAGATTTTAGCTATTGTAGGACAAGTCAAGCAATCATCACACAATTCAAGCAAGCATGCAAAGAGTATATTGGCAGCGGAAAGTAAAGCATGCAACTTGCAAGAATGTAAAGGGAAGGATTTGGAGAATTCAAACACAATTGGAGACACGGATGTTTTTCCTGTGGTTCGGATAGGTGGTGCTATCCTACATCCACGTTGATGGAGACTTCAACCCACGAAGGGTAACGGTTGCGCGAGTCCACGGAGGGCTCCACCCATGAAGGGTAATGGTTGCGCGAGTCCACGGAGGGCTCCACCCATGAAGGGTCCACGAAGAAGCAACCACCCACGAAGGGTCCACGAAGAAGCAACCTTGTTTATCCCACCATGGCCATCGCCCACGAAGGACTTGCCTCACTAGCGGTAGATCTTCACGAAGTAGGCGATCTCCTTGCCCTTACAAACTCCTTGGTTCAACTCCACAATCTTGTCGAAGGCTCCCAAGTGACACCTAGCCAATCTAGGAGACACCACTCTCCAAGAAGTAACAAATGGTGTGTTGATGATGAACTCCTTGCTCTTGTGCTTCAAATGATAGTCTCCCCAACACTCAACTCTCTCTCATAGGATTTGGATTTTGTGGAAAGAAGATTTGAGTGGAAAGCAACTTGGAGAAGGCTAGAGATCAAGATTCATATGGTAGGAATGGAATATCTTGGTCTCAACACATGAGTAGGTGGTTCTCTCTCAGAACATATGAGTTGGAATTGTGTATGTGTTCTGATGGCTCTCTCCACGAATGAAGAGGAGGTGGAGGGGTATATATAGCCTCCACACAAAATCCAACCGTTACACACAGTTTTCCAATCTCGGTGGGACCGAATCAACAAACTCGGTCGGACTGAAAAGGTAAACCTAGTGACCGTTAGAGATTTTCGGTGGGACTGACATGCAACTCGGTAGGACCGATATGGTTAGGGTTTGGGCATCACGTAATCTCGGTGAGACCAATTACACAAACTCGGTGAGACCGAGTTTGGTAATAAGCTAACCAGAGAGTTGGTCAGGCAAACTCGGTGGGACCGATTTGCTCTTTCGATGAGACCGAAAAGTTACAAAAGGGAAACAAAGAGTTTACATTGCAATCTCGGTGAGACCGAAAAGTTACGAAAGGGAAATAGAGAGTTTGCAATCCCATCTCGGTGAGACCGAGATCCCTATCGGTAGAACCGAATTGCTAGGGTTTGGCAGTGGCTTATGACAAGTGAAACTCGGTGGCGCTGGATAGAAAGAATCGGTAGGACCGAGTTTGGCTTAGGGTTTAGGTCATATGTGGATATGGGAAAGTAGTTGAGGGTTTTGGAGCATATCACTAAGCACATGAAGCAAAAGGCTCATTAAGCAACACCTCATCCCTCCTTGATAGTATTGGCTTTTCCTAAAGACTCAATGTGATCTTGGATCACTAAAATATAAAATGAAGAGTCTTGAGCTTTTGAGCTAGCCAATCCTTTGTCCTTAGCATTTTGAGGGTTCCACTTTCACATCCATGCCATGCCAATCATTGAGCTTTCTTGAAATAGTCATCTTGGAATAGCATTAGCTCAATGAGCTATATGTTGTTATGAATTACCAAAACCACCTAGGGATAGTTGCACTTTCAATCTCCCCCTTTTTGGTAATTGATGACAACATATAGATCAAAGCTTCGACAAATGATAATAAGCATGAAATATATCGTCGCTTTGAGAAGTATGTGACAAGTAAGAGCTCCCCCTAATTTTGTGCATATTTAAATTTTGCTTTGGACTGCAAATGCACAAAGAGTTAGATTCATGGGTTACTCTTCCATGTCACATACATCTTGGTGGAGCGCTTAAAATGATAAGAATGAAATACATGCACTCATCACCAAGAATAGTGAATGATCACATAAGATAGATAAGATGATAATATTAAGCAAACATTAAGTGTAGCTTATGATCAAACACATGATCATCAATGTCTCACGAGCAATGACATAGTATCTCACACAAAAGCAAACAAAGTTCGAAAAACCACCAAATAAAACAAGAGAGAATAAAAGCAACACTCTCTCTCGAAGCCTATGATCTATACATTTTCTCCCCCTTTGGCAACAAGTTACCAAAAAGTTCCTAGAAAATGCATAGTGCTAAGTCGACACTCAGGCTTGATCTTCAGGTGGTGGTGGAGTCCGGAGCACTGAATCTCTCCTGAGTTTCATATCCTTAGCCACAGGATGAGCATCGTTGTGGTCTAGGATCTTGGGCTTGAGCTTTCTAAGAACATTCTCTTCTTCTTCTTCTGCAGCTTCAGGCACTGGGGCCTTGTTCTTCTCAGTAGCTAGGATGCTTCTTGTGTTCCTCTTTGGCTTTGGCTTTGGAGCTGGCTTGGCCTTGGAAGTAGCTGCCCCTGTTCTTATGGCATCACCCATCAGCTTGGGTGCCTTAGGTGCTGGTGCAGCTACCTCTTCTTCTTCCTCCTCATCTTCCATGATGGAAGCCTTGCCAAGCACTCTGGCTACAGTTTTCTTCATCCTTTCTTTCCTCTTCTTTCCTTCAGCAGCAACTGGCTCAATGGGAGTGGGCTTCTCAGTTGAAGCTCTGGCCTTTGACATAGGCTGCCTGCCTGCTGGCCTTTTGATCTTCATCCCTGGTTTTATGTCCTGTGCTGGCTCAACTCTCTTGGAAGTTGCTTCCTCTTCTGCCACATAATCCTCATCTTCTGAGTCTGAGGTTCTCTTCTTTCTCTATCTTGTGGCAGCTTTAGGCAGATTGCTAGGGGTGCTCCTGCTGCCATCATCTGAGGAACTTGAGGGACTAGTGCCCTCACTCATCTGCACTTGCTGCTCTGACAAGTTCTGGCTATCACTTTGGTCTGACATGATGCAAACTCTGACTGCTGACCCTGTGAATAGGTTATAGATGAGATAGAGTGGATAAGCATCACAAAATGCAGAGATTTTTGCAAAAGAATAATTCAAAAACTTAGTTTTAGTTTCCCACTGAAAGCATCTTGGATCTACCGATTTCTAAACTCGGTGATACCGAAGCAGTTTTGGCACCTAAACTAGTGAACTCGGTCAGACCGAGTCATAGTTCGGTGGCACCGAGACTGCTAGGGTTTCACAGAGTTCCAAAATCGGTCACACCGATAAGTAATTCTCGGTCAGACCGAGTCTCACTTGTGCAATGGCATAAGCCAAATTGGTGGGACCGAGTTTTTCAGCTCGGTGGGTCCGAGATGGTTTCGGCGGAAACCTAACCCTAAAATTTTCGAATTAAACCTAATCTACGAGTTCATTGACTGGATAGAAGTTTAACAAACGTGGCAAGAATCATGATGATCACAATGTGCTAAGAATCGGATTGGGGAATAGCACAAAGATCGAGTCCATACCCTAGTTCGGCGGAGACTCGCTACGGCGGCAACGGCGGTGCTGAATTTCCATTAACGGCGACGGAGACCAGCGACTGGAGGCGGCTGGCAGCGAGGAGACGATCCGGAGACCAAGTTGGCAGAGCAGGCTATTGCGCGGGCGAAGGGGTTCGGAGAAATTTCCAAATTTTTGCCCGTGACTGTATATAGCCCGACCCTGTCGGTGTGACCGAGTGGAACAACTCGGTGGCACCGAGATGCAAAACTGTATACAGTTGTTGCAACTCGGTGTGACCGAATGGTTCAAATCGGTTGCACCGAGATCGAAAACCTAGATCAACTTAATGATCTCGGTAGGACCAAAAGTAGGGTATCGATCAGATTGAGAATCATAAAGAGGTTTTGGAAGTTTAAGTCTATGACGAATCGGGGACTCCGAGCGCTCCTCACACAGAGTGGTTCGAATCTGACTTGATCAAATTTTGTGATGTAGCATGAATAGAGTTTGAGACAAGAAAAGCATAGATAGCTAGAGGAGGTTCTTAGGCATTCTTGTCCATCCACTTGGCAAAAGGAAATAAAACCAAACAATCAAAACAACAAGTGGATGTCCTCGAATGAGTAAAATATGCAAACAGCATGCTCACACAATAAGATGGCAAATGAAATATGTGACAAGGCATGCACAACAAATTCTAGCATCTATCAAGCAATTTGCGATGACAAGGTCATCTATATATGAGTATATTGACTTAGGAGTCAAGTGAGAACACTTGATCATAGGTCATACTCATCGTTTAAGCTCAAGTGGGGTTACCACTTTTACATAAAGCATTGTTGTGTTCACATCTTTAGAGTTGCTTTAGCTCAAGTCTTAGAGTAAAGCTCCCCCTAGATGTGATATCCCCCCTTAGAGGGATGAACTAACCTCGGGTTTTGTCGATGATGACTTCATGTAGATGTTGAAGATGTGGATGCTCAATGTTGATGTAGATCACTTGGCGCTATCCATTTGAGTGAATTGCGCTTTCAATACCTACATGGGTTAGTCCCACACGGAACAAACAAGGATATCCATAGACATAGAGTGATGCACACACAAGATGATGTCCATGAAAACTTTTAGGTTACCTTGTCCCTTGTCTTACCAACAAGAGGGTTTGTGACTCCTTGAACTAGTGCAAGATGTGGAAGTTGATTGCACTTGTTCTTGCCAAAATGATAAGAGTGAAGTATGTTGGCGGAGTCACCCTCAAGAACTCTCTAGTTCTTCTTCTTTTGGATCCACACCATCTTGATGGGAATCCTTGGAGTTGTAGTCATACTTGATGAAGTGGAACTTGAAGTAGTCTTGGGAATCCACTTGACTAAGGTCTTAGGAGCTTCTTCAAATGCATAAATTTCCTCTTGAAGCTTGTCCTTGCCTTTTTGCTTGTAGTCTTGTGGTGGAAGATCATCTTGAGCTTGTGTCCCCTTGAAAGAAGTATCATACTTCTCTTGTTGAGGAACAAACATTGTCTTGGGGTATTGATCTTCTTCCCACTCAACTCCATTGGCATTGAACTTTCGTTCAAAACCAACACCTTGATTCTTCCGGTGCATTCCTTGCTTGCGCATAATTTCCTCGAATTGCTTATTCCCGGCAAGGCTTTTGTACACTCCTTTCTCTATAATTCCCTTCAATAAGCTATTTTCTTGCTCAAGTGTAACTTGGCTAAGAGAATCATTAGTGGAATCAAGAGAACTACTAGAAGCAACAATATTGGATTTAGCATGATCATTGTTACTGCTAGAGGAAGAATCTTTCTTGTTCTTGTTACTAGACTTGACTTGAAGCATGTAAGTGGATAAGAGTAAACGGTTGGCAATGTAAGAAGAACTTCTCTTGCGGAGATCATCATTGATTGCTTTTAAGAACTCATGCTCTTGCTCAAGATTGAGCTTTTCAAAGCATAATTTCTCATGAGCTCTTAAAAGTTCTTGATGATCTTAGAAGATAGTTTCATGAGCTAACTTAAGAGTGTTTAGTTCTTTAGTTAGAGCCTCAATCTTCTCCTTATCATTGTCATTCGTTTTATCTTGATTAGCATGATTAATTGACGTTTCATCATAGTATTCATCACTAGAGTTGTCAACAAGCAAATCATCACCTAACAAGTCATCCTCATCACTATTGAAATCAACATACTCGGGGTGTGTTACCTTAGGACCTTTGGCCATGAAGCATCTTCCAATTCCTTCATTTGGTGAGTCAAATATGTCGTAGGAGTTGGTTGATACAAGTGCTAGACCAGCAACACCTTCATCTTGAGTATCTTCGGAGTCGGAGTGATAACTTCTCTCGGAGTGGCTGTCGGAGTCGGAGCCGGATACCCATTCACCAACATGAGCTTGATGTCTTCGTTTTGTGTAGCTCCTTGATGATTTTTCCTTCCTTTCCGAATCCTTGCTTCTCCGTGAGTATCTTCGTTCATAACGATCATCTCTACTCCTTCTCTCTCCTGGTGGTGATTCTTTGCTTCTTCTTTTTGGAGAATCTTCTCCTCTCTTGTAGGGAGCCGTACACTCATTGGAATAGTGTCTGGGTCTTCCACAACTGTAGCAGTTTCGCTCTCGACTAGAAGATCTTTTGTCATTGTAGGACCTTGACTTGAAGCTTCTATCTTTGCTTCTACTCTTGTAGAACTTGTTGAAGTTCTTCACCATTAAGCTCAATTCTTCATTGAAGTTTTGTTTCTCACTTGATGATGTAGGGGCTTCACATGAGGCTTTGTAGGCACCACTTGATTTGTTGTGAAGTTCCTCTTTATCCTTAAGTGACATCTCATGAGAAACAATTCTTCCAATCACCTCCGTTGGCTTGAGATCTTTGTAATTGGGCATCATTTGCATCAATGTGCACATAGTATCATATTTTCCATCAAAGGCTCTTAGAATCTTCTTGATGATGAATCTATCGGTCATCTCTTCACTTCCTAAGCCGGCAATCTCATTTGTGATGAGAGCAAGCCTAGAGTACATTTCAGCGACACCTTCACCATCCTTCATTTTGAACTTGTCAAGTTGACTTTGAAGCACATCCAACTTGGATTCGTTGACGGAGTCGGTACCTTCGTGCATATCAATCAAAGTGTCCCAAATTTCCTTTGCATTCTCAAGACGGCTGATTTTGTTGAATTCTTCGGGGCACAATCCGTTGAAGAGAATATCACAAGCTTGAGCATTGCATTGCAACATCTTCAACTCATCCGCGGTAGCTTCACGGTTTGGTTCTTTCCCATCAAAGAAGTCACCTTGCAAACCAACACACACAATAGCCCAAACGGTGGGGTTATGTCCAAGAATATGCATTTTCATTTTATGCTTCCAACTAGCAAAATTACTACCATCAAAGTAAGGACCTCTACGGTGATAATTTCCCTCGCTAGACTCCATACTCTCCTAGGTTGTGAAACCAAGGCTATGACCACCAAAAGCTATGGAGATCAAGGCAAATGGAGACCAAAGCTCTGATACCACTTGTAGGATCGAAAGTATGTCTAGAGGGGGGGTGATTAGACTACCTGACCAAATAAAAACTTAACCTTTTCCCAATTTTTGTTCTTGGCAGATTTTAGCTATTGTAGGACAAGTCAAGCAATCATCACACAATTCAAGCAAGCATGCAAAGAGTATATTGGCAGCGGAAAGTAAAGTATGCAACTTGCAAGAATATAAAGGGAAGGGTTTGGAGAATTCAAACGCAATTGGAGACACGGATGTTTTTCCCGTGGTTCGGATAGGTGGTGCTATCCTACATCCACGTTGATGGAGACTTCAACCCACGAAGGGTAACTATTGTGCGAGTCCATGGAGGGCTCCACCCACGAAGGGTAATGGTTGCGCGAGTCCATGGAGGGCCCCACCCATGAAGGGTCCACGAAGAAGCAACCACCCACGAAGGGTCCACGAAGAAGCAACCTTGTCTATCCCACCATGGCCATCGCCCACGAAGGACTTGCCTCACTAGCGGTAGATCTTCACGAAGTAGGCGATCTCCTTGCCCTTACAAACTCCTTGGTTCAACTCCACAATCTTGTCGGAGGCTCCCAAGTGACACCTAGCCAATCTAGGAGACACCACTCTCCAAGAAGTAACAAATGGTGTGTTGATGATGAACTCCTTGCTCTTGTGCTTCAAATGATAGTCTCCCCAACACTCAACTCTCTCTCATAGGATTTGGATTTTGTGGAAAGAAGATTTGAGTGGAAAGCAACTTGGGGAAGGCTAGAGATCAAGATTCATATGGTAGGAATGGAATATCTTGGTCTCAACACATGAGTAGGTGGTTCTCTCTCAGAACATATGAGTTGGAATTGTGTATGTGTTCTGATGGCTCTCTCCACGAATGAAGAGGAGGTGGAGGGGTATATATAGCCTCCACACAAAATCCAACCGTTACACATAGTTTTCCAATCTTGGTGGGACCGAATCAACAAACTCGGTCGGACCAAAAAGGTAAACCTAGTGACCGTTAGAGATTTTCGGTGGGACTGACATGCAACTCGGTAGGACCGATATGGTTAGGGTTTGGGCATAACGTAATCTTGATGAGACCGATTACACAAACTCGGTGAGACCGAGTTTGGTAATAAGCTAACTAGAGAGTTGGTCAGGCAAACTCGGTGGGACCGATTTGCTCTTTCGGTGAGACCGAAAAGTTACAAAAGGGAAACAAAGAGTTTACATTGCAATCTCGGTGGGACCGATTCGCTCTTTCGGTGAGACCGAAAAGTTACGAAAGGGAAATAGAGAGTTTGCAATCCCATCTCGGTGAGACCGAGATCCCTATCGGTAGAACCGAATTGCTAGGGTTTGGCAGTGGCTTATGACAAGTGAAACTCGGTGGCGTCGGATAGAAAGAATCGGTAGGACCGAGTTTGGCTTAGGGTTTAGGTCATATGTGGATATGGGAAAGTAGTTGAGGGTTTTGGAGCATATCACTAAGCACATGAAGCAAAAGGCTCATTAAGCAACACCTCATCCCTCCTTGATATTATTGGCTTTTCCTAAAGACTCAATGTGATCTTGGATCACTAAAATATAAAATGAAGAGTCTTGAGCTTTTGAGCTTGAGCCAATCCTTTGTCCTTAGCATTTTGAGGGTTCCACTTTCACATCCATGCCATGCCAATCATTGAGCTTTCCTGAAATAGTCATCTTGGAATAGCATTAGCTCAATGAGCTATATGTTGTTATGAATTACCAAAACCACCTAGGGATAGTTGCACTTTCAGCTTCAACTCCATTCGTGAAAGTGTTCAAAATGGAGACATAGAGATTTGTAAAGTACATACGGACCTGAATGTAGCAGATCCGTTGACTAAACCTCTCCCTAGAGCAAAACATGATCAACACCAGAATTCCATGGGTGTTCGATTCATCACAATGTAACTAGATGATTGACTCTAGTGCAAGTGGGAGACTGTTGGAAATATGCCCTAGAGGCAATAATAAAATGATTATTATATTTCCTTGTTCATGATAATTGTCTATTATTCATGCTATAATTGTATTTTCCGGAAATCGTAATACATGTGTGAATACATAGACCACAATGTGTCCCTAGTGAGCCTCTAGTTGACTACCTCGTTGATCAATAGATAGTCATGGTTTCCTGGCTATGGACATGGGGATGTCATTGATAACGGGGTCACATCATTAGGAGAGTGATGTGATGGACAAGACCCAAACCTAAGCATAGCACAAAGATCGTGTAGTTCATTTGTTGTAGCTTTTCTGGATGTCAGGTATCATTTCCTTAGACCATGAGATTGTGCAACTCCCAGATATCGTAGGAGTGCCTTGGGTGTGCCAAACGTCACAACGTAACTGGGTGACTATAAAGGTACATTACAGGTATCTCCGAAAGTGTCTGTTGGGTTGGCACGAATCGAGACTGGGATTTGTCACTCCGTATGACGGAGAGGTATCTCTGGGCCCACTCGGTAATGCATCATCATAATGAGCTCAATGTGATCAAGTGGTTGATCACGGGATCATGCATTACGGTACGAGTAAAGTGACTTACCGGTAACGAGACTGAACAAGGTATTGGGATACCGACGATCGAGTCTCGCGCAAGTAACGTACCGATTGATAAAGGGAATTGAGTACGGGATTAATTAGGTCCTCGACATCGTGGTTCATCCGATGAGATCATCGAGGAGCATGTGGGAGCCAACATGGGTATCCAGATCCCGTTGTTGGTTATTGACCAGAGAGTCGTCTCGGTCATGTCTGCTTGTCTCCCGAACCCGTAGGGTCTACACACTTAAGGTTCGGTGACGCTAGAGTTGTATAGATATGAGTATGCAGTAATCCGAAAGTTGTTCGGAGTCTCGGATGAGATCCTGGACATCACGAGGAGTTCCAGAATTGTCCGGAGGTGAAGAATTATATATAAGAAGTGTAGTTTCGGCCATCGGGAAAGTTTCGGGGTCACCGGTATTGTACCGAGACCACCGGATGGGTCCCGAGGGTCCACCGGGTGGGGCCACCCATCCCGGAGGGTCCCATGGGCTGAAGTGGGGAGGGAAACCAGCCCATAGTGGGCTGGTGCGCCCCCCCCCCTTGGGCCCCCCATGCGCCTAGGGTTGGGAACCCTAGGGGAGGGGGCGCCTCCACTTTCCTTGGGGGGGTACTCCACCACCTTGGCCGCCGCCCCCCTAGGAGATCCCATCTCCTAGGGACGGTGCACCCCCCTAGGGGGCCTATATAAAGGGGGGAGGGCAGCCGCACCTCAAGCCTTGGCGCCTCCCTCTCCCCTGCTACACCTCTCCCTCTCGCAGAAGCTCGGCGAAGCCCTGCTGCGTTCACTCCTGCATCCACCACCACGCCGTCTTGCTGCTGGATCTTCATCAACCTCTCCTTCCCCTTGCTGGATCAAGAAGGAGGAGACGTCATTCGCTCCGTACGTGTGTTGAACGCGGAGGTGCCGTCCGTTCGGCACTTGGTCATCGGTGATTTGGATCACGGTGAGTATGACTCCATCATCCCCGTTCTCTTGAACGCTTCCGTGCGCGATCTACAAGGGTATGTAGATGCACTCTCCTCTCGTTGCTAGTTGACTCCATAGATTGATCTTGGTGAAATGTAGGATTTTTTTTTGTTTTCTGCTACGATCCCCAACAAACCCTACGTCCTGCTTGATTAATATTGATGATATGGGTAGTACAAGAGTAGATCTACCACGAGATCAGAGAGGCTAAACCCTAGAAGCTAGCCTATGGTATGATTGTTGTTATGTATGTTGTCCTATGGACTAAAACCCTCCGGTTTATATAGACACCGGAGAGGGCTAGGGTTACACAAAGTCGGTTACAATGGTAGGAGATCTACATATCCGTATCGCCAAGCTTGCCTTCCACGCCAAGGAAAGTCCCTTCCGGACACGGGACGGAGTCTTCAATCTTGTATCTTCATAGTCCAGGAGTCCGGCTGAAGGTATAGTCCGGCCATCCGGACACCCCTAATCCAGGACTCCCTCAGTAGCCCCTGAACCAGGCTTCAATGACAACGAGTCCGGCGCGCAGATTGTCTTCGGCATTGCAAGGCGGGTTCCTCCTCCAAGTACTTCATAGAAGATTTTGAACACAAAGATAGTGTCCAGCTTTGCAAAATAAGTTTCCACATATTTCCATAGAGAGAATAATATTTACACAAATCTAATCGGCTGACGTATTCCGTAGTGTGACACACCACGGCCAAGCCTTTATCCAAGTCGTTTTATTATCCCACCTCAGCGCGTCATGCGAGGCGGTTTCCTTGGCACGTCTTGTTAAAGCAGAGATCATGTCCCCCTTATTCTGGGATTCTCATCAATACGTGCGTGGGTAACCCAACCGCTTCTAGGACTCCTAGATTATAGGCAAGTCCAAATGGACACGGAGAGGACGCTTGATATTCACCCTCTTTATAAAGGGACAAGGCTTTTATTTCTCCCTCCCGTGCTCAATCGAATCCTTCCCCCACCTCAAGCTCAAACGCCCAAAGTTCAGGTCCGGTTCTCCGAACCTTCAGTCATGTCCGAATCTAGCCTTCAAGGCCGATGGGTGCCTTCCTCCGTCACGGAAGAAGACATCAAAAAGTTGAGGGAGGCCAGATATCTGACCGCCGAGATTTTGCATCGGCTGCCTCCCCGAGGGTAGGCCGTCCCCTCCCCCGAACCCAACGAGACCGCCGTGTTCGTCTCCCACTTCCTCCGAGGTCTAGGCCTTGCTCTGGATCCTTTCGTCAGGGGCTTGATGTTTTATTACGGGCTAGACTTCCATGATCTAGCTCCGGACTCCTTTCTTCATATCATGACATTTATTGTCGTGTGTGAGGCCTTCCTCCAGGTTACCCCTCACTTTGGCCTGTGGCTCATGACCTTTGAAGTAAAGCCGAAGATGATCGAGGGGCAACATGCAATGTGTGGAGGTGCCTCAATACGCAAGATGATGAGAGCTCCATGGCCCAAAGGTTCCATCACAGAGGTGTCTGAATTGTGGCAACAGGAGTGGTTCTACATCACGGCTCCTAGAAGTGCCAAGTGGGCGGCCGCCCCTGTTTTACGCTCGGGCCCTCCACCACAACTGATGTCATGGATCAGCAGAGGTCTGAGCTGGGGTCCAGCCAAGGACGTGCCTATACTGCAAAGCCCCATTCGAGATCTCTTCAATGGAGATTTCAGTTTGGTTGCGGTAATGCAAGTTATGCTGGTTCGTCAAGTCCAGCCTTGCAAATGCCGGCCCCTTCGCTTGTGGGAGTTCAATCCCGAGGGACCGCGTGTCATTCAAAATTTTCTTGTCTTGACGCACGAGGAGATGTACAAGTCATTCTTCGGACCTCAGGTAGAGTGTCCGGAAATCACCGAGGACGTGGGCATGAGTAGTAACCGCGTCGCCGAACAGGTAAGGAATCTTCCGGCCGAACATACTATCTCTCCTTTGTTACGAAGTTATTTCTGAGAGTTTGCTATTTGACCAGGACTGGCTAACAAAGGCGAAGTTGATTTGGTGTTCGGCCCCCCTCCCTGAGGGTTTGGAAAATCCGGTATTGGAAAAGATGCTCCAGACCGCACGTTGCCCGCAGCCCTTGAAGGAAGATACTGTGGAGGATAATACGGGCGGACGCGGGCCCCCAACGCTGCCCATTATAACCGAGGGAGCGAGCGTCTCCATGAAGGAAGACGACCAGCAGAGGAAAAGGACTGCGCCAGGGGATTCAGAAGCCGAAGCTTCCAAACGGGAGAAGAAGTCTCCCACAGAGGGTCCTACCTTGGGGGGTGTTGTTGCCGCACAAAGTCCGCGGGGGGATCAATTCTCCCGCGAGTCGTAAGTGACCCGAAATACTTTAATAGTACAGATATGCCATCTTTTTCTTCTGAGAAAATAACCACCGCATATATCTTTGCAGTTCGGGCCTTAGCCCCTCTCAAATGAGCTCATCTTCGGGGGATCTTCTTCTAGAGAAGATGGAGAGAGAAAGGCCTCCTCCGGACTCCAACACTCCGGAAGCGGGCGACCCCAAAGTGTCGTCGCGGAGGGCCTCTCCGAGTCGGGTGTGGCCAGAAGATAATCCCATTGACCCCCGAAGCTCCCAGTGTCCGGCTCCCTAAGAGAGCAGACAAAAGAGTCCGACACCGTCTAGTGTGCGATCGGATGTTCTGAGGGAGTTGGTGGGCCGAGCGGCCATCTCAGATGAACACTGTGTGCTGATGAATACGGTGATGAAGAAAATCTCGTCCGCCGAAAGCGGATTGCATGAAGCTTTTATGAGTCCACTGACAGGCTTTGAGGTACGTAAAAGAATGTATGATAGTCCTGCACATGCTAGGTGTGCCCTGTGTAGATAGTAGCCCCTGAGACTCTGGTTGTCGTCGGAAACGACGACGAACAGAGGATCATATTCCCAGGTAATAACCATATTTCCTCTATGTGCAGGTGATGGAAGCTCCAGTGGCTAGCCGGACTAGCGAGTTTGCCCATTTAGAACGGCAGTTGGATGCGGCAGACGCCGACATCGAGCTTGTTAACAAAAGGCTTGACGAGGCACAGGTAAGTGTCATTATCTAGTAAAAGCCACATAGGAAGAGCAGCATGATGCCAGTATCTTTAATATGTTGTGACTGCAGATGGAGCTGCCACTGTTGAAGCCTTGCGGGCAGAACTTGCCCGAGCCAAGGAACAAGCAAGGTTGGGTAATGCGGCTGCTTTGAAGGCGGCCGAAGAGTTGCAAGCCGAGAAGGCCGCGCATGGCGAGAGCCGAGATAAGATGGCCAAGATGGCCATAGAATTAAAAGCCGCCGCTGACCGTTGCCGGGTTCTTGAAAAGGAAAACCAAGCGAAGGCATCGGACCTTGAGAAGGCTGCTGCGACGAGAAAAGACCTCCGCTCTGCTATGAGGGCAAAGAAGGAGGAGCTACAAGAAGCGGGGGATATTGTAGCTGGGAAATCCTTTATGCTGCGGAGGAAGTTCGGAGATCCACGGTATGCCCCTCTGGATCGGCTGTGGAGTTCGGAGGATGTGTATATGGATTTGGCGGCGAGCGCTGCCAATGCGGCCAAGTACTTCCAGGGTCAGACGGACCGTGAAGTAGACCAGCTGTTTTGGAGACAATTCCATTCTCCCGCGTGTCCGCTTTCATTTACTGATCAATTAGCCGAATGGGCCGAACTGAATAGGTTGTCCGGACTCGCCATGAGGTCTGTTGTGGATCAGCTATGGCCGGAAAGGCCAAAACCGAACAGCTATTCAGCTTGGTGCAGCAGTTCCTTGACGTGGTACCGCGCATTAATGCGATGAAGAGGTCGGCGTGCATAGAGGGCTCACGGATGGCCTTTACCCGTGTTAAAGCATACTGGGCGGAGATGGATGCTACCACTGTTGCAGCGCGGGATTCGGCCATAGGTCGAAGGGCTGCTGAGCACTACTTTCAAGAAGTTCTTGAGGGTGCTCGTTTGATAGAGACCCAGTGCTCAAAAAATATTATGTTTGAGTGATATATAATCTCATTGTAAGCGAAATGCTTTTATAAATTTTACAAGGCTATTTTTATACTTTTGCCTGAAAGTAATATGATGCCTCCTGGGCGGCCGTTTATGTATACATGTGTATAACCTGAAAGATTGCAGCCGTCGGCTTCAACCCCCACGCATATAATGTGGAGGTGCTCGCAAAAAACACGTGTTCACACTTAACCCAATGTCTTGGTCCTATTAAGGAGGTGATAGCGGAGCGGGCGAGGCAACCGGACTATATTGCTTTAGCACTTTCACTTAGCCATAGGAGTTTGACAGTGGGGCTACTAGATAGCCCCTGGTGGCTCCGCACTCTCCCGATTCCGGGGTGCGTACATGCCTGGCCGAAAAATGACCCTTCGTTAAGGCGGAGGAATTCTAACATTCCCACAGGTCATCGAGTGGTTGACCAGTCTCACGCTATATCATGACAGTCAGTTTTCGGCTTTCTCTACTGAGGTGCTCGTCTGGATGAACCAGGGCACAATCGCAGTAGTTCTCCTGGTGCTACCTTAGCCGGTAAAGCGGAACGTAAGGCACCAAAACCCAGGAGCCGGGCAAACCCAACATTTGACCAAAGACAATGATTTGAAGCTGATGCATATAGGGCCAAACTCGCGACGCTGAACACTCCCTAAGGTATTCGGTCTTTGTGGTATAAACCGGGCCTAGATAATGGCCTTTGTAAGAAGCCCCTTGTGTCCAGGTACGTGCATTGTTCTGGCGTGGCCACATGCCAAGACGTCAGCATCCTTCTCAACGGTGGATATGTATCAACAAGAGACAGTAAAAAAGGTTTACGCAGGGTCTTAATCTAAAAGGAATCCTTGGAGCGGGTCCCTGCTGCACGTCTGCGCCTGTGTCTCCGTTGTGCCGTATCCTGGACGGGTGTAGCACGATGATCATCTGTAAAAGAGAGGAAGTTAAGTGAAAAAGTTGTCGTGCAAAAAGTTAGTTTTTAAAGAAACCATGTATAATTCAAGATGATAAGAAATCGCCACTTGTCTGTGCGTGTTGAGCCCCTTGTATTGACAGATAGGGGTGTGACCACTTATTCGGTATAAATAGCGGCGCCGGACTTGATTAGTTGTGTCTGAGGTCTTGACGACCTATTTGGATGCTTTCACTGGTCCGGGCGCCTTTAGTGAGATCGCTTGATATTTCCGTTCACTAAAATGATGCCACGTGGACCGGGCATCTTGAGTGTGAGGGAGGCGTAATGTGGTATTGCATTAAAGCGAGCGAAAGCTTTGCGTCCGAGCAGTGCTTGATAGCCACTTTGGAACGGAGCGATGTGGAAGGTTAATTGCTCGCGATGGAAGTTATCGGGGGAGCCGAATATAACTTGTAGTAGGAGGGAGCCCGTACAACGAGTCCCTGGGCCTAGCGTTACTCCTTTAAAGGTAGTATTGCTATGGCGAATTTTTGTTGGGTCTAACCCCATCTCGCGGATTGTATCCCGATATATTAGGTTTAGATTGCTGCCACCGTCCATCAAGACTCGTGTGAAGTGATATCCGCCAATTACTGGGTCTAATACCAGGGTAGCCCATCCTGCGTGTCGGATACTTGCTGAGTAATCGCGATGGTCGAAAGTGGTCTGTTGAGACGACCAGTGGCAGGACTTCGCGATGACAGGCACTTGGGTATGTTTTACTCGGAGTGCCGCGTTGTTTTTTCCCTTGATCATGTGTAACACGTTTACTGTTTTGACTTCTAGTGGAAATTTCTTTTGTTCCCCAGTGTCTTGTTTGGGAGGCTCGTCTTCGTCTTCACTTGGTGTATCCTCCCCCTTGTGTACGGCGTTGAGCTTGCCGGACTGCTTGAAGACCCAACATTCTCTGTGGGTATGATTAGCAGGTTTACCAGGGGTACTATGGATCTGACATACCTGGTCCAGAATTTTGTTGAGGCTGGACAGTTCATCCCTAGTGCCTTTAGAGGGCGGCTTTTGACCTGGCCGAGAGCTTTTGAATCCGGTGTTTACTGTCGTCCTCTTCGTGCTATCATCTTTATTCTGGCGTTTGTTATTTTTGTTGCGCCGTGATTTCCCGTTTCCATCCCTAACTTCAGATGTACTGGGGTCACTGGTGCTACATCTGGCTAGCCAGCTGTCCTCGCCCACACAAAAGCGGGTCATGAGGCTTGTTAATGAGGCCATCGTTCTCAGCTTGTTTTGGCCGAGGTGTCTGGCGAGCCATTCGTCACGGACACTATGCTTAAAAGCTACCAAGGCTTCGGCGTCCGGACAGTCGACAATCTGGTTCTTTTTAGTGAGAAACCTGTTCCAAAGCTTTCGGGCTGACTCTCCTGGCTGTTGAGTTATATGACTCAAATCGTCCACATCCAGAGGTCGGACATAAGTCCCTTGAAAATTTGCCCGAAAGGCGTTTGCTGCTCCGGGTGCTTGTCCGGTGTTATGTCGCCCGGACCATTATCCTTGATAGAATTTGTTTCTTCGGTTTGATTATCCGGATTGCCGTTATCCTGCAGCGGTTTGCCCTGCTCCAGCGCTAGGTCTATGTAATCGTTATTTCAGGCGAGGCGGGATTTGGGGCGGCGCTTGCTTCGCCGCTTTAACTGTTTTTCAAGGGAACAAGCTTTCGGTGCATCCTCCCGCTCCTCGTCGTCATCTTTTGGTGCGTCCACCATGTATACGTCATATGACGAGGTGGCTTTCCAGGGCCTAATAGGCGCTGGTTCTTCATCGTCTCCTTCATCGGCGTCCATACCGTCGATGTCTTCGGAGTCGAAGTCGAGCATGTCGGTTAAATCGTCGACAGTGGCTACAAAGTGGGTGGTGGGTGGGCTTTGAATTTCTTCATTGTCCGTATCCCAACCTTGCTGACCGTAGTCTGGCCAGGGCTCTCCTGATAAAGAGAGAGACTTTAGTGTCTTTAGAATATGGTCGAAAGGCGAGTGCTGAAAGATGTCCGCGGCAGTGAACTCCATGATCGGCGCCCAATCAGATTCGATCAGGGGCGCGGAGGGTTCGGAGTCCGGAGAGGAGTCCGTTTCCTTGGAGTCACGAGTCTCGCGGAGTGCGGGGCTGGTATTCAGCTCGATCGCCGTTGGGATCGCAGCCCCCGAGGCGGCGTCCAACCACACATCCTCGGTCGGCGCAGTTGGCCCCGAATTAAGGGTCAAAGCCGATGCGGGTGCGGCCTCCAGGGCACTGTCCGGCGGCAGAGCTAGATCATGCTCGTCGTGACAGTGCGGCGCGCTCGGCAGTGGCTCGAATCCGTCGAAGATCAAGTCCCTGCGGATGTCAGCCGTGTAGTTTAAACTTCCAAATCTGACCTGACGGCCAGGGACGTAGCTTTCGATCTGCTCCAGATGGCCAAGTGAATTGGCCCGCAGTGCGAAGCCGACGAAGACGAAGATCTGTCTGGGGAGGAAGGTCTCACCCTGGACTGCATCGCCATTGATAATCATAGGAGCCATCAAGCCTGACGGTGACGACATAGAGGAACTCTTAATGAAAGCACCAATGTCGGTGTCAAAACCGGCGGATCTCGGGTAGGGGGTCCCGAACTGTGCGTCTATGCCGGATGGTAACAGGAGGCAGGGGACACGAAGTTTTACCCAGGTTCGGGCCCTCTTGATGGAGGTAAAACCCTACGTCCTTCTTGATTAATATTGATGATATGGGTAGTACAAGAGTAGATCTACCACGAGATCAGAGAGGCTAAACCCTAGAAGCTAGCCTATGGTATGATTGTTGTTCTGTATGTTGTCCTACGGACTAAAACCCTCCGGTTTATATAGACATCGAAGAGGGGTAGGGTTACACAAAGTCGGTTACGATGGTAGGAGATCTACATATCTGTATCGCCAAGCTTGCCTTCCACGCCAAGGAAAGTTCCTTCCGGACACGGGACGAAGTCTTCAATATTGTATCTTCATAGTCCAGGAGTCCGGCTGAAGGTATAGTCCGGCCATCCGGACACCCCCTAATCCAGGACTCCCTCAGCCATCATCTCAGAATTATTCATTCTCGGCTTTCAACTCTCTTTCTCTAAATCTTACCAGTGCATCATTCAAATATTCTCTAATCAATTCGTGATCCCTTCGTTCTCATGTATCTAAATTTTCTCAAGTATCCTCGTTCATTTCATAATTCTTCCCGGTGTTGCTTTATATTTTCTCTGTTGATTTCCAATTATTACGGTGGTTCATTCAAGTTTCTCTTATTTCGTTTATCATATCAATTTATTTGTTATTTCTATCCTACCGGTGGTTCATTGAAGACCTTCTCAAGTTGACGTTATATCTATCTTAACCCTTTCTACGAGAATAAGTAGTATGCAAAATCCGTTGATTGTCATCAATTTAATTGGTGAAGGATAAGCATAATGTAATTCTTATTCTTGTTTCATCCAAATGATTCAATTCCTTATTCCGGAGTGGTTCATCATACATATTCTTGGTTTCAAGTGCTCATCTTTCTTTCCCAGAGTTCCAAGCTCTCGCAATTATGTAATCACGGAGATCTATCTAAATCTTTACAAGGTTTCACCTTGTGTTTTCAACTACCCTTTCTTTTCGTTTGATCATTCTTTTTGTTACCGAAGTTCTTCATGAAGGTTCTACATGGTGGTTCATCAAGGATTTAATTCCTTCTGGAAGTGCTCATCAAGATTTTTGTCTATGAAGCTGAAGTTTTCCTCATATTGTAATCCGGAGTGCAATTCTTTCTTCCGTACCATTGGAGGTGGTATTACATCATTCTTGATAATTTGAGTTCATGTTTCATAATTCACATGTTGTTAAGAGTGAGGTATTTTAAACCCATCAGCTTCTTCCTTGGATTTATCTTGGGTTATACTTCACCTAAAGCCTTCCCTAAGGATTGTTGCTATCTATGGTGCTCATAAATGACCCAAGTTCTTTCATTTATCCCCCCTGTGAGATAAGTTTCTCGTCTCCTTGTTCATATCAATCCAATCTTTTGTTTTCCGTTAGTGGCAGAATTTCACCTCAGTTTTGAGATGTTTTCCATAAGCCCACTACAAGTTTATTCGTTTCGTTGTTGACAATCCAATAACTCCGTTCTAGCTCTTGTTGTAAGCGTGCTCTCTCAAGACCTTGTTTTTTTCCTCCTCCGTTCATTACATTCCATTCTCTCATTTCTTTCGGAGGCATTGTGATGTTGCTCTCTTCAAACCTTCTTCTTGTTCTTATCAGGATCTTGCTCTTTTCATGCTTATCCATTTAACCGGAGTGTTGTGACCTTCTGCTCAAGTTCTTTTCGCCTTATCAAGTCTTGCATCCCTTCTCAACCAGAGTGCTGCCCAAATTTGTTCTTCCCTGTTTCTCTTTTCTAGCGGAGTGTTTTCAACTTTGTTCATCTCCGCTGTATTCTTTTCTCGAGATGGCTTTACCTTTACAAGATTCTTTGGTTTCACTCGTTTGTCAAAGAAGCAATTTGTTTTACCTCTTCTCTTCCTCTTCCGTTGTCCCTCCGGTGCCATTCTAGATCTCGGGACGAGATCCTCTCGTAGTGGTGGAGTGTTGTGACGCCCCGAGACCGTTGCGCAAGGTGTCTTCCAGTTATTCACCGTCGTTGCCATGTCATTTGTTTGCGTGTTGCATCTTGTCATGTCATCGTGTGCATTGCATCATCATGTTTCAAAACCTGCATCCGTCCGGGTTTCCCCCAGTTCTTTCCGTTGTCCGCTCTGAGCCCAGACACACTTGCACGCGCCCACGGCATGTCCGAAATATTATTTTATAAGTGGCCAAAAAAATTTCTCGGGATGGGATGAGAGTTGACGTGTGGTCTTATTATAGTGTAGATAGACTGCCTGTCAAGTTTCATCGCGTTCGGAGTCCGTTTGACGCCCCAACGGATAACTACAGCGGCAATATAGCCGGTCCAACGTCAGACGTTTTCGGTCTCCGAAAACAGTCGCCGGGCCTCCCTCTCTTCTCTTCTCTCAGCTCGAGACCGTCTACACAGCCCACTACCTACCGCCAGGGCCAACCTAACCACTCTCGTCAGCCCGCGGCCCTTCCCTCGCGTGCGTCTGGAAATTGTCCCGGACAGGACCCGAGCAATCGTCACCGTTGTGTCCGGATCATCCCCAAACATCTACAAAACGTCTCCGTTTTCTTATTTGGGCTCCCTAGTCTATTTTTCCCGACTGTCCATTTACGATCGAAGGGTTTCGTTAGCCCGTAACCTAACCCACCAGCGTATATAATGGGCAACCCTAGGAATTAGGGATCATGTCCCATCCTTCCGTCCATCCAATCCATCCCCGCCGCCACTCTTCTTGTTTTCAGCGCCCAACCAACCACCAAGCTGATCCAATCCATCCCCAACCAACCTCACCGGCCTCTGCTCGATCCCTCTCCTTCCTGACGCCATGGACATACCACCGCCGCCTGTAGCTTCCACGCCCCCATACCCGTGCGGCAGCGAGCAGCGCCTGAGCTCGCCTCATCTCCGCGCCGCTGACGAGCTTCGTTCAAGTAGGAGCTCCCGCAAGACGCCAGGAACGAGACCCCATGCTCGGCTTCGACCAGATCGCGTCGCCGCCCTTTGCGTTTGCCGTCCACCGCCGTTCTTCACCGGATCCGGCCGTCCCAGACTCGCCGAACCTTGCGCCATCCGCGACCTCCCCGTTTCGTCCCTTTCGCCAGAGTTGCGCCAAGTACGTCGCCAGCCACCGTGTCACTCTCGCTCCCTCGTCGTCGGCGGATCCAGCAGATGTGCGTCGGTGATCCACAGGACTTCATACCCCGGCCAGGCCATGTCCCTGCTCCTTGTCCTCTCTCTCTCTTACATCTCCCTTTCTCTTTCTTTGAACCAGCAGCGCCATCGATGGCCACCGAAGGAGCCCGCCCCGGTCTCTGAACCCACGCTCGTCGGAGCCGCGCCTCCTCGTGCCCTGCGCTTCAAGTTCCTCCCGCTGGAGCCCCGAGTCCTCCTCTGCCCTACGCCAAGCCCCTGCTTCCTCTGCATCTCTGCGTCGCTGCCTGCCTACACCTCCTCTCCATCGATATGCTCTCCCTCGCGCACGCGCCTTCGTTGACCGAGAAGGCTAGATGCGTGGGCCGCCTCCGCACATCTTTTTTTTGAGCTGCCGCCTCCGCACATCTGACCCAGCGCCAGCTCGCGTCTGGGCCACGTCCCTTCGCCATTAACCGCGGCCTACCCCCTCCTCCTGAAACGGGCCGAAGCCCATGGGTAAGGCCACCCACAGCGCCCCTCTTTTGTTTTATTTCTCTTGTTGGGCCAGACAGTTTCGGCCCTGTGTATTTTTTTTTCAGATCTGCGAGTTTGTCTTTTTTTAGAGACAGCAGTTTTGCAGAATGGCCCCTAAACTTCATGCATTTAATTATTTCACAACCGTGCATCGGATCTAAATAATTTATATATGAAAGTTGCTTAGAATTTTGTCTAGTTTAATTATAGTCAACTTTCATGCATGTTTGAAATATTTAAAATGTTGTATGTGTAACTTTGTCCATATGCCATGCTAAAATGCTTTAATTCATAACTAAATAACTGTAGCTCGTATTTTAATAAAATTTATATGTATATGGGGTAGAATTTTGCCTAGTCTAACATGGTGGCTTCACTTTGCATGTTTAACAACTCTAAAATTGTGTTTAGGGCAGAACGACACCAAATCTAAAATATGCATATGGGGATTTACCGAAATTTGTTGTTCGTTGTTTCCGGCCTCATTTAAACTTGCCTAGATAGGTAGGTTTGCTTTTTGTTCACCCCTTGCCATGCTAATAAACATTGAATATTGTTGAGTACATAAACGAGATCGAACTAAATAACTTGTTGTGGTGTTTCGTCAATTTGCAACTCGTTGCAGGTTGAGCTCCACTTAATTTGTAGGATTGTTTGTGCTTTTTGCCATGCCATGCTTCATTAAACCGGACACGCATCATACTTGATTGTGGATCATGCCATGTTCATGTCGTGGTTGTTTACTATGATGTTTGCTTCTTTCCGGTGTTGCTTCTACGGGTTGGTTCCGATAACGTTGTGTGTGTGAGGATCCGGTCGACTACGTCCGTTTGGCTTCTTCATGGACTCGTTCTTCTTCCTTGCAGGATTTCAGGCAAGATGACCATACCCTCGAAATCACTTCTATATTTGCTTGCTAGATGCTCGCTCTTTTGCTATGCCTATGTTGAGATACCTACCACTTGCTTATCATGCCTCCCATGTTGTTAAGCAAAGCCTCTAACCCACATTGTCCTATCAAACCGTTGTTTGGCTACGTTACCGCTTTGCTCAGCCCCTCTTATAGCGTTGTTAGTTGCAGGTGAAGATTGGAGGTTGTTCCATGTTGGAACATGGATATTTGTTGGGATATCACAATATCTCTTATTTATATAAATGCATCTATATACTTGGTAAAGGGTGGAAGGCTTGGCCTTATGCCTGGTGTTTTGTTCCACTCTTGCCGCCCTAGTTTCCGTCATATCGGTATTATGTTCCTGGATTTTGCGTTCCTTACACGGTTGGGTTATAATGGGAACCCCTTGATAGTTCGCTTTGAATAAAACTCCTCCAGCAAGGCCCAACCTTGGTTTTACCATTCGCCACCTAGCCTTTTTCCCTTGGGAGTCGCACATCCCGAGGATCATCTTTATTTTAACCCCCCCCCCCCGGGCCAGTGCTTGTCTAAGTGTTGGTCCAAACTAGAGCCCCTTGTAGTGCCACCTCGGGGAAACTCGAGGGCTGGTTTTAGTTGTACGGATTGCTTATCCGGTGTTGCCCTGAGAACGAGATATGTGCAGCTCCTACCGGGATGTTGGCGCATCGGGCGGTCTTGCTGGGCTTGTTTTACCATTGTCGAGGATGTCTTGTAACCGGGATGCCGAGTTTGATCGGATTGTCTTGGGAGAAGGAATATCCTTCATTGACCGTGAGAGCTTGTGATGGGCTAAGTTGGGACACCCCTGCAGGGATTTGAACTTTCGAAAGCCGTGCCCGCGGTTATGGGCAGATGGGAATTTGTTAATGTCTGGTTGTAGAAAACCTAAAGTTTATCTTAATTAAAATGCATCAACCGCGTGTGTAACCGTGATGGTCTCTTCTCGGCGGGGTCCAGGAAGTGAACACGGTGTTGAAGTTATGTTTGACGTAGGTTGTTCTAGGATCACTTCTTGATCATAGTTCATCGATCGTGCCTTTGCCTTCTCTTCTCGCTCTCATTTGCGTATGTTGGCCACCATACATGCTAGTCGCTTGCTGCAGCTCCACCTCATACCATTTACCCTTCCTATAAGATTAAATAGTCTTGATCGCGAGGGTATGAGATTGCTGAGTCCCCGTGACTCACAGATACTTCCAAAACCAGTGTGCAGGTGCCGATGAAACCATGCAGGTGACGCAACTGAGCTCAAGGAGGAGCTCGATGAAGATCTCGTTCATTGTGTTGTTTCGTTTCAGTTGATCAGTAGTGGAGCCCAGTTGGGACGATCGAGGATCTGTGTAGCATTTGGGGTAGTCTTCTTTTATTTTGGTTCCGTAGTCGGACCTTGAGTGTATCTGGATGATGTAATGTTTTATTCATGTATTGTGTGAAGTGGCGAGTGTAAGCCAGCTATGTATCTCTTTCCCTTATGTATTACATGGGTTGTGTGAAGATTACCTCACTTGCGACATTATTTTCAATGCGGTTATGCCTCTAAGTCGTGCTTCTACACGTGGGAGATATAGCCGCATCGAGGGCGCTATAGGTTGGTAATCAGAGCCTTCCCCGACCTTAGGAGCCCCCTGCTTGATCGAATCGCTGGCGTTGTTGAGTCTAGAAAAATGTTTTGAGTCATTTAGGATTATATATATATCGGAGTGTTAGGAATTCTTTTTACTCCCCAGTCCCTTCATCGCTCTGGTGAGACATCCTGGCGTAGAGTTTTGACTCTTCTCTTCTCAAATTTCACTAAAAAAATTAGGGTCACGCGGGTATCTTGGAATCGTTCCAATAGTTTTGTGACGAGAACATTGTTCTTGGTGCCTCCTGTCATTTAGGGGTTGTGGCAGTGTCCCGGGGAGTTGAGCTCCGAGGTGTTGTCGTCACAATTTTATCGTTGCAGTTCTGGAATACCTGAGTTTCGCCGACATCAAAAATCTCTTTTATGTAGTTGTTGGCGAGATAACCTCGACGCCACCCAGTACTGGGGCAGGAGTTCGGGAGTATTGCCATAACTCGTATAACGGATGCTTTTCGAAGGTTGAGGTAAACGATTTCCGAAGGTTTCTTGGTTATGTGTTGAAGGATGGATACAGCTGGATGTAGGATTTGCTAGTTTTGGGTGAGATATTATGCTTCCCCTGTATCCCCACCACCTGATTGCATAACCGGAAAGTTTCGGGAGTTTATAAGCGGGAATTCAAGTAGATCTTAGGATATCTTTCTGACAGATGTATGATATGAAATTGGGGTTCGACGTCTAGTGGTCCGCCTATCCACAGTTGGTTTTACAATGGTCTCGTTGTATCTTAAAGAGTCCTTGGCTATGCCGACTCGGGGACGCTTTGTACGTCATGTGCACTGCCTTGTACATGATGGTGCTGTACGATCGAGCCCGTGTAGGCCCCACCACGAAAACTTCAGACGAAATCTCTATCATATGTTTGTTCTGGCTTATTCTGCAAGCCAATCCTTTTGTTTTGTTTCATTGTGGTATTCGAGTTGCTTCGAAGTCAAGTGTTGATTCCAAACCTTCCCTAAGCAGTGTTCTCATACTTCTTTGTGGATGCTAATCCTTCTTGATCATCGAGTTTGTCATTTCAACTTCTTGTCAACCGGTGTGCTTCTATTCAAGTGGATCCGATCATTTCAACACCCGCAAGATCAACTCAAGCTCTCTCAACAGTGTTTGTTTCATCCTTCCCAAGGTGCCTTTGTTTTCCCACCCTCCCACCCTTGGTTCTTCAAGGACTCGGATTTCTTTATCGAGTATCCATCTTATTGATGTGAAGTCTCTCCATTCTTTTCCGTCAATGTCCTTTTCCGGTGATTCTCATGAAGATCCTAATGGAACCTCAAGTTCATCATTATTCATTCTTTTTTTCTCCGGTGGATTCAAATCAAGCTTTGGTGTTGATCATATCCTTTTTCCTCGTTTCAAATACCTTCTCATGTTGGTGCACCTCATATTCTTTCACTTCTCGCTATTTAATTGTTCCGGAGTGCTCAAGATATCTCGAAGATTCGTATTTTCGACTCTGCATTCGTTCAAGATGAGTGAATATTTCGCTAACTTGATTACCTTCTCCATGAGAAAAATCCCCGGCCTAATCCCACAGAAAACCCCAATCGACTAGAGTCTAGAATGTCGGTGCAGATAGGTGGCGGGAAATGGTAGGGGCGAAATCCCATGCCGTTTGGAGCGTGACCTCCGCCCACCGCCGACAGCCGTCATGCTTAAGGTGGCCGCCGCGATAGAAGTTGATGACGTGCAGTGTTGCGGAGGAGTCCACAGCGAGTGGGTGGGGACGAAGTGAGCGAGGGTTTTTTTTTCCTTTTGCATGTGTGGGTGAACAGACATGGTTCGTAGAGGCGACAGAGATGAATCATGTGCGATAGTAAATCACCGAGATTGAAGGGGGATTCAAATTTCCTTTGTCCTTTATCCACGAGTTTTTTCTATGATGAACATACACCCTGCAAATCACTGTGTTCAAATTTGTCACTTTTCTGGGTTCATTTACCATATTTAGGCGATTATGTTAATTTTCTAGGCATTAATGCACATAATTAAAATTCAAACAATCGGTGTATGAAAAGGTGCACGAGATGGGTCTTGAGAACCAAGATCGTGCTATTTAGTAAATTCTCATGCCTTTTACAAGGAATAGGCAGATATTTCATAGAAATGTGTGGCAATAGTCAACCACAAACACGTCGTTTATTGGTTTTTCACCTATAGGAAAATGAAATACATGCTTGAAAAACATGATGGCTGGCATGGTGCCATAATGTCTACTACATAACCTTTTTCTTGTAGACTCGTGTTGGGCCTCCAAGCGCAGAGTTTTGTAGGACAGTAGAAAATTTCCCTCGAGTGGATGACCTAAGGTTTATCAATCCGTGGGAGGCGTAGGATGAAGATGGTCTCTCTCAAACAATCCTGCAACCAAATAACAAAGAGTCTCTTGTGTCCCCAACACACCCAATACAATGGTAAATTGTATAGGTGCACTAATTCGGCGAAGAGACGGTGATACAAGTGTAATATGGATGGTAGATATAGGTTTTTGTAATCTGAAAATATAAAAACAGCAAGGTAACAAGTGGTAAAAGTGAGCAAAAATGGAATTGCAATGCTTGGAAACAAGGCCTAGGGTTCATACTTTCACTAGTGCAAGTTCTCTCAACAATGATAATATAATTAGATCATATAACAATCCCTTAACGTGCAACAAAGAGTAATTCTTTCTGATCAATCCACTGAGCTATCGCGGAGAACATAACATGAAATTGCTTGTAGGGTACGAAACCACCTCAAAGTTATTCTTTCCGATCAATCCATTGAGCTATTCCTATAAGTGTCACAAACAGTCCTAGAGTTCATAGTAAAATAACACCATACGACACACATCAATCAACCCTAATGTCACCTAGATACTCCAATGTCACAAAAAGTATCCGTGGGTTAATTATACGATATGCATCAAACAACTTCAGATTCATAATATCCAATCCAACACAAAGAACCTCAAAGAGTGCCCCAAGATTCCTACCAGAGAAACAAGGACGAAAACATGCATCAACCCATATGCATAGATTACCCTAATGTCACCTCGGGAATCTGCGAGTTGAGTGCCAAAACATACATCAAGTGAATCAACAGAACACCCCATTGTCACCATGAGTATCCCACGCAAGACATACATCAAGTGTTCTCAAATCCATAATAGTATTCAAACCAATAATAGTGAAACCTCAAAGGTAAAATTCAATTCATCACAGGAAGATAGAGGGGTGAAACACCATATGATCCAACTATAGTAACAAAGCTCGTGGTACATCAAGATCGTGCCATATCAAGAACATGAGAGAGATGGAGATAGAGAGATCAAACACATAGCTACTGGTACATACCCTCAGCCTCGACGGTGAACTACTCCCTCCTCATCATGGAGAGCGCCGGGATGATGAAGATGGCCACCGGTGATGGTTTCCCCCTTCGGCAGGGTGCCGGCATGAGCCCTGATTGGTTTTTTGTGGCTACAGAGGCTTGCGGTGGCGGAACTCCCGATCTAGCTTTCTTTCTGGGGGTTTCTGGATTTATAGGAATTTTTGGCATCGCTTTCAAGTCAGGGGGTCCACGAGGCAGAGGCAAGGTAGGGGGTGCGCCCCCACCCTTGTAGATGCCTTGTGGCTCCTCTGGTCCATCTCTGATACTTTGTGGGCTTCTTCTGGTCCATAAAAATTCATCGTAAAGTTTCAGCTCGTTTGGACTCTGATGCGGCTTGAATCTACGTAGGTATTTCCTCAAAGAGGAAAGGATGATGCAGCACAGCGGCGGTAGGTATTTCCCCCAGTTACGAAACCAAGGTTATCGAACCAGTAGGAGAACTAAGCAACACTACGTAAACAACACCTGCACAGACATAACAAATACTCACAACCCGACGTGTAAAAGGGGTTGTCAATCCCTTTCGGGTAGCGGCGCCAGAAATTGGCAAACGGACGTAAGAGACATGTAAATATTGATAGATCGAACGCCAAATAAAATAAAGTGCAGCAAGGTATTTTTGTATTTTTGGTTTAATAGATCTGAAAATAAAAGCAACGGAAAATAGATCGCAAAGGCAAATAATATGAGAAAGAGACCCGGGGGCCATAGGTTTCACTAGTGGCTTCTCTTGAGAAAAATAGCAAACGGTGGGTAAACAAATTACTATTGGGAAATTGATAACTTCAAATAATCATGACGATATCCAGGCAATGATCATTATATAGGCATCACGTCCAAGATTAGTAGACCGACTCCTGCCTGCATCTACTACTATTACTCCACACATCGACCGCTATCCAGCATGCATCTAGTGTATTAAGTTCATGGAGAAACAAAGTAATACAATAAGAACAATGACATGTTGTAGACAATATCTATTTATGTAGAAATAGACCTCATCGTTTTATCCTTAGTAGCAATGATACATATGTGCCGGTTCCCCTTCTGGCACTGGGATCAATCACCGTAAGATCGAACCCACTACAAAGCACCTCTTCCCTTTGCAAGATAAGTATATCAAGTTGGCCAAACAAAACCCAAATATCAGATAATAAATACAAGGCTATAAGCAATCATGCATATAAGAGATCAAAGAAACTCAAATAACTTTCATGGATAAAAAGAGATAGATCTGATCATAAACTCAAAGTTCATCTAATCCCAACAAACACACCGCAAAAGAGTTACATCATATGGATCTCCAAGAGACCATTTTATTGAGAATCAAACAAGAGAGAGTAAGCCATCTAGCTACTAACTACGGACCCGAAGGTCTACAAAGAACTACTTACGCATCATCGGAGAGGCACAAATGGAAGTGGTGAACCCCTCTGTGATGGTGTCTAGATTGGATCTGGTGGTTCTGGACTCTGCGGCGGCTAGAATTTATTTTTGTCGACTCCCCTAGGGTTTCTGGAATATTGGGGTATTTATAGAGCAAAGGGGCGGTCCGGGGGGCACCCGAGGTGGCACAACCCACAAGGGCGCGCCTGGGCCTCCAGGCGTGCCCTGGTGTGTTGTGCTCCCCTCGGAGCACCCCCCGACGCACTTTTCCGGCCCATTGGATGTTTTCTAGTCAAAAAATCCAAAAAAAGTTTCGCTGCGTTTGGACTCCGTTTGATATTGATTACCTGCGATGTAAAAAAACATGCAAAAAACAGCAACTGGCACTTGGCACCATGTCAATAGGTTAGTACCAAAAAATGATATAAAATGACTATAAAATGATTATAAAACATCCAAGAATGATAATATAACAGCATGTAACAATCAAAAATTATTGATACGTTGGAGATGTATCAACATCCCCAAGCTTAATTCATGCTCGTCCTCGAGTAGGTAATTGATAAAAACAGAATTTTTGATGTGGAATGTTGCCTAACATGTCATCTCATATTCTTTTCTTTATAGCATGGACATTTGGACTTTTATATTGTTCAAAGCTATAGTCTAGTTTTGCCAGGAGACTTAAATACTCAAGCATACCAACAAGCAACCATGTCTTTCAAAATATCAACGCTAAAATAAGTTATCCGTAGCCCATCATGCTCAATCATTGATTCATTCATGAAACACACTCGCATATTAACTACACCCAATGCTCAAGTACGATCATAGTGCCCACTAGTTGGTGCTTTTATAAGAGAAGATGGAGACTCAAATAAAAGTAAAAATTTCATAAAGTAAAAGAAAGGCCCTTCGTACAGGGAAGTAAGGATTTGTAGAGGTGCCAGAGCTCAAAGAGAAAATTGAGAGATAAAAACATTTTGAGAGGCATACTTTTTCTACCAACAAAAACGACTTGGAGTTCCCAACACTTTCCATGCTAGATATATCATAGGAGGCTCCCAAACAGAAATTAAAGTTTATTCCTTTTTCCATCATACTTTCACTTTCCATGGCTAACTGTATCCACGGGTGCCTTCCATACCAACACTTTCCAAGGAATTTATTATTTGACAACATAAAGTAAATTCATTTTTCATTTCGGGACTAGGCACCCCTAATACCTTTGCCTTACTCTCGTGCAATGACAAGTGAATAAACACTCATCGTGAGAATAACACATCTAGCATGGAAAATATTAGCCACCCCTCACCGCCTCGCAAGTGGTACGAGCACACAAAAGAGAGATTTATTTTGAATATTAGAGATGGCACATACAAATTTTCTTAGAACGGCAAAAGAATACCGCATATAGGTAGATATAGTGTACTCTTGTGGTAAAACTGGTTTAAAGGGTTTTGGATGCACAAGTAGTGATCATACTTAGTGCAAAATGAAGGCTGGCAAAAGATTGAGAAGCGACCAAGCAAGAAACGAATAATCTCATAATCAAGCATTAAGCATAATTAACACGGAATAATGCACCACAAGTAGGATATAATTTCCTTGCATAACTATTGACTTTTGTGCTTGCATAGGGAATCACTAACCTTAACACCAATATTTTTATGAAAGCATAACTACTCACCAACTTGACTCGCATATCACATCATCATATCTCAAAACGATTACTAAGAATCAAGTTTATTTTGTCCAATGATCTTCATGAAAGTTTTTATTATATCCTTCTTGGATATCTATCACTTTGGGACTAATTCCCATGTGTTTCCTTTGATAAGTTCATACAAATATAAGTGAAGATCATGAGCATAATATTTCTTTCTCTCAAATTAATTTAAGTGAAGCAAGAGAGAATTTCTTGAAAATTTTACTAACTCAAATAAATCTAAGTGAAGCAAGAGAGCATTTCTTCAAAAATACTAAAGCACGGCGTGCTCAAAAAGATATAAGTGAAGCACTAGAGCAAGTCCGTAGCTCATAAAAATTTAAGTGAAGCATAGAGAGCAATTCTAACGTCATGGCATAATTTCGGCTCTCTCAAATATGTGTGTCCAGCAAGGGATCAAGACTAAAAACACAAAACAAAACAAGAAAAGACTCATATCATACAAGATACTCTAAGCAAAACACATAGTATGTGACGAATAAAAATATAGCTTCGAGTATAATACCGATGGTCGTTAGAAGAAAGAGGGGATGCCACTCGGGGTGTCCCCAAGCTTAGTTACTTCCTTCTCTTTGGATAATAACTTGGGGTGCCATAGGAATCCCCAAGCTTAGTATTCCTTCATTCATCGTAAGATAACCCAAAAGTTGAAAACTTCAATCACACAAAACTCAACAAACCTTCATGAGAACCGTTAGTATAAGAAAATAAATCACTACTATAAGAATTGTAGCAAACCGAATCATATTTTATTCATTCATTATATCTACTGTATTCCACCTTTTCTATCGCAAAAACTCATCAAAGAAAACTATAGAATCATCAAAGCAAGCACACAACGCAAAGAAAACAGAATTTGTCCAAAACAGAATAGCCTGTAGCAATCTGGATATTTCGAATACTTCTGTAACTCCAAAAATCTTGAGAAATTAGGAAAGCCTGAGAACTTTATATATTAATCTTCTGCAAAAATAATTGGAATTTTATCACGCTCTTGTTAAAAATGAGAATTGTTTTCATGAGTGCAAAAGTTTCTGTTTTTCAGCAAGATCAAACAAATATCACCCAAGAAGATCCTAAAGGATTTACTCGGCACAAACACTAATTAAAACACAAAAAACACAATCATATCAGTAGCATAATTGTGCTAACACTCAAGAACAGAAAGCAAAAATAAATTTTATTCATTGGTTTGCCTCCCAACAAGCGTTATTGTTTTACGCCCTTAGCTAAGCATAAAGCAAGGATCTAAGTTTTGTCATCTTTGTTTTGAGATCCATAAGATGCCCTCATGATTGATTCATATGGTGGCCTAATTATTGTTCTAAGGAAGTGTTCCATACCCTTCCTTAGTGGAAATTGGAACTTAATATTGCCTTCTTTCATATCAGTCACGACATCGATAGTGTGTAAAAACGGTCTAACAAGAATAATTGGACAAGACAGATTGTAATCAATATCTAGAACAATAAAATCTATGGGCATAATTCCTATTTGCAAGAATAAGAACATCATTAATTCTTCCCATAGGCTTTTTAATATTAGAATCCACCAAGTGTAAATTCAAAGAACATTCTTCAATATCGGTAAGACCAAGCACATCACATAAAGATTTCAGAATTGCAGAAACACTAGCACCCAAGTCACACCAAGCAAAACACTCATAATTTTTAATCTTGACTTTGATAGTAGGTTCCCATTCATCATGCAATTTTCTAGGAATTGAAATTCTAATTCCAACTTTTCTTCTAAAGCTTTCATCATAGCATCAACAATATGTTTAGTAATAGCTTTATTTTGTTCATAAGCATGGGGTGAATTTATCATGGATTGCAACAAAGGAATACAATCAAACAAATAGCAACTATCATAATTAAAGTCTTTATAATCCAAAAGAGTGGGCACATCACTAGTTAAAGTTTTGACCTCTTCAAACCCACTTTTATCAATTTTCTCCACAAGAGTTTCACCCTCCGAATTATCGGGACGCCTTCTAACTAAAGTTGACTTTTCTGCGGTCCCTTTTTCATCAATCTTAACTTTACTAAACAAGGAATCAATAGAAGAAACACCAATCATTTTAAGATCTTCATCAACTTTATTAAAGTAATCACTAGAAAACACTTTTTCTAAAAATTCTCTTTTAGCTCTAAGCATAGCGGTTCTTTTCTTGCTTTCATACATACAAAGAGAGCTTTATTTGATTCCTCAACTTTAGGCACAAAAATTTTCATCTTGAGATTTTCTACATCATGAGAAATTCTATCAACACTTCTAGACAAATCATCAATCTTATTCAACTTTTTGTGTGTTGATAAATGCTTTAAATATATTCTCAAGATCAGAGGTATTCCTATTATTATAAGAAGTATTTCCATAGGAATTACCATAATTATTAGAGGAATTACTAGGAAAAGTCCTAGGATTAAAATTACCTCTATAAGCATTGTTATTGAAATTGTTTCACGAGATAAAATTCACATCTACGGCATCACTATTTTGCTCAATCAAGTAGACAAAGGAATATCATTAAAATCAATAGGAGCACTTTTACTAGCAACCAATTTCATAAGAGCATCTACTTTTTCACTCAAAGAAGAAATTTCTTCAACCGAATTAACTTTTTAACTAGTAGGAGCTCTTTCGGTATGCCATTGTGAATAATTTGCCATGATATTATCAAGCAATTTGGTGGCTTCACCCAAAGTAATTTCCATAAAAGTACCACCCGCGACGGAGTCTAAAAGATTACGAGAAACAAAATTCAACCCTGCATAAAAAATTTGTATGATCATCCGAAGATTTAACCCATGAGTTGGGCAATTCCTTAGCATCATTTTCATCTTTCCCAAGATTGTGCAACATGCTCATGTTAAAGTTGCTTGAAATTAATGACCTGGGTTCTAAGGGAAATAATTTTGCAGGTGTAAAATACTTAGTGATAAAATCATCTTTGCACTTATTCCAAGAATCGACACTATTGTGAGGCAAAGAAGAAAACCAATTTTTTGCAGAATTACGCAAAGAAAATGGAAATAATTTCATATTTACAATATCATTGTCCACATATTTTTTATTTTGCATATCGCATAATTCCACGAAGGTATTAATATGGGATGCGGCATCCTCATTAGGAGTACTGGAAAATTGATCTTTCATCACAAGATTTAGCAAAGTAGTATTAACATCACAAGATTATGCACTAGTGGTAGGAGAAATCGGAGTGCCAATAAAATCATTGTTGCTCGTATTTGAGAAATCACACAACTTGGTGTTCTCTTGAGTCATTGTGACTACGCAACAAGATTTCACTAAAAACAGATCCGGCAAGAAAACGGCGAACAAAAAAGAGGGCGAATAAAACGGCGGATATTTGTAAAGTGGGGGGAGAGGAAAATGAGAGGCCAATGGCAACTAATGTAAATTGCAAGGAGATGAGATTTGTGATTAGGAACCTGGTAGATGTTGATGATGTCTCCCCGGCAACGGCGCCAGAAATTCCTTTTGATGCGGCTTGAAGCTACGTCGGTATTTTCCCCAAAGAGGAAGGGATGATGCAGCACAACGGCGGTAGGTATTTCCCTCAATGATAAACCAAGCTTATCAAATCAGTAGGAGAACCAAGCAACACTACATATACAACACCTGCACACAAATAAAAAATACTCGCAACCCGACATGTAAAAGGGGTTGTCAATCCCATTCGGGTAGCGGCGCCAGAAATTGGCAAATAGACGTAAGAGAGTTGTATATATTGATAGATCGAACACCAAATAAAATAAAGTGTAGCAAGATATTTCTGTATTTTTGGATTAATAGATCTAAAAATAAAAGCAAAGGAAAATAGATCGCAAAGGCAAATAATATGAGAAAAAAACCCGGGGGCAGTAGGTTTCACTAGTGGCTTCTCTCGAGAAAAATAGCAAATGGTGGGTAAACAAATTACTGTTGTGAAATTGATAGAACTTCAAATAATCATGACGATATGCAGGAAATGATCATTATATAGGCATCACGTCCAAGATTAGTAGACTGACTCCTGCCTGCATCTACTACTATTACTCCACACATCGACCGCTATCCAGCATGCATCTAGTGTATTAAGTTCATGGAGAAATGGAGTAATGCAATAAGAACGATGACATGATATAGACAAGATCTATTTATGTAGAAATAGACCCCCTCGTTTTATCTTTAGTAGCAACGACACATACGTGTCGGTTCCCCCTTCTGTCACTAGGATCAAGCACCGTAAGATCGAACCCACTACAAAGCACCTCTTCCCTGTGCAAGATAAATAGATCAAGTTGGCCAAACAAAACCCAAATATCAGAGAAGATATACAAGGCTATAAGCAATCATGCATATAAGATATCAAATAAACTCAAATAACTTTCATGGATAAAAAGAGATAGATCTGATCATACACTCAAAGTTCATCCGATCCCAACAAAGACACCGCAAAAGAGTTACATCATATGGATCTCCAAGAGACCATTGTATTGAGAATCAAATGAGAGAGAGTAAGCCATCTAGCTACTAACTACAAACCCAAAGGTCTACAAAGAACTACCCACACATCATCAGAGAGGCGCCAATGGAAGTGGTGAACCCCTTCGTGATGGTGTCTAGATTGGATCTGGTGGTTCTGGACTCTGCGGCGGCTAGAATTGATTTTTGTGGACTCCCCTAGGGTTTCTGGAATATTGGGGTATTTATAGAGCAAAGAGGCGGTCCGGGGGCACCCGAGGTGCGCACAACCCACCAGGGCGCGCCTAGGCCTCCAGGCGCACCCTCATGGGTGTGCTCCCCTCGGAGCACCCCCAGGCACTTCTCCGGCCCATTGGATGTCTTCTGGTCAGGAAAATCCACAAAAAGTTTCGCCGCGTTTGGACTCCGTTTGATATTGATTACCTGCGATGTAAAAAACATGCAAAAAAACAACAACTGGTACTTGGCACTATGTCAATAGGTTAGTACCAAAAAATGATATAAAATGATTATAAAACATCAAAGAATGATAATATAACAGCATAGAATAATCAAAAATTATAGATATGTTGCAGACATATCAGACTCCATTTGGTATTCCTTTTCTATAAAACTCAAAAACAAGGAAAAAACCGAAACAGACACTGGGCTCTAGGTTAATAGGTTAGTCAGAAAAATTATATAAAATAGCACAACCCACCAGGGCGCGCCTAGGCCTCCAGGCGCGCCCTCGTGGGTGTGCTCCCCTCGGAGCACCCCCAGGCACTTCTCCGGCCCATTGGATGTCTTCTGGTCAGGAAAATCCACAAAAAGTTTCGCCGCGTTTGGACTCCGTTTGATATTGATTACCTGTGATGTAAAAAACATGCAAAAAAACAACAAGTGGCACTTGGCACTATGTCAATAGGTTAGTACCAAAAAATGATATAAAATGATTATAAAACATCAAAGAATGATAATATAACAGCATGGAATAATCAAAAATTATAGATATGTTGCAGACATATCAGACTCCATTTGGTATTCCTTTTCTATAAAACTCAAAAACAAGGAAAAAACTGAAACAGACACTGGGCTCTAGGTTAATAGGTTAGTCAGAAAAATTATATAAAATAGCATATAAATGCATATAAAACATCCAAAACAGATAATATAATAGCATGGAACAATCAAAAATTATAGATATGTTGGAGACGTATCAAGCATTCCCAAGCTTAATTCCAGCTCATCCTCGAGTAGGTAAATGATAAAAACAGAATTTTTGATGTGGAATGCTACCTAACGTATCTATCAATGTAATCTTCTCTTTATTGTGGCATGAATGTTCAGATCCATAAGATTCAAAACAAAAGTTCAATATTGACATAAAAACAATAATACTTCAAACATACTAATAAGCAATCATGTCTTCTCAAAATAACATGGCCAAAGAAAGCTATCCCTACAAAATCATATAGTCTGGCTATGCTCCATCTTCATCACACAAAATACTCAAATCATGCACAACTCGGTTGACAAGCCAAGCAATTATTTCATACTTTCGGTGTTCCCAAACCTTTTAAACTTTCACGCAATACATGAGCATGAGCCATGGGCATAGCACTCTAGGTGGAATAGAATATGGTGGTTGTGGAGAAGACAAAAAATAAGGAGATAGTCTCACATCAACTAGGCGTATCAACGGGCTATGGAGTTGCCCAATAATAGATATCAATGTGAGTGAGTAGGGATTTCCATGCAACGGATGCACTAGAGCTATAAATGTATGAAAGCTCAACAAAAGAAACTAAGTGGGTGTGCATCCAACTTGCTTGCTGTAGCGACCCGACCTCAGACGGTCAAGTCTCCGTGCTTAAGTGTCATCCCTGGATCGATATGCTGACCCACACAGTACTCGAGGATTTATAACAAAGGTAAATCACATGTATAAAGTAAAGTAAATACTATTACCTCAATCCATATAGCGGAAGTAACAACAAGGTTGTGGATTCCCATCAACACCAATAGCAAATTTGAGTCTAGAAATCGTAACCCTGACGTATCACTTACTCGTCGTAAGATTCCTGGAGCATGAGATGTTGCAGCCACAAAGGGTCAGTACATTAAATGTACTGGCAAATTCACACCATAGGACAATGATGAATAACAGCTATCACTACATGCATATTTGGCTGGTGGAGGCTCTATGGTTATCATGTTTTTGCGAAAAGCCAATTTTTCCCTACTGCAAAGGAATATATTTTATTTAACTACCAAGTTGGTTGAAAATTTATTGAGAAGGTTCCTCCAACTCAATACCAATTAAAAGTTAACAACCCAGCAAATTAATTAAGTAAAGTGATGAGATCAACATGATAATTTAAGAACCAGATACTCAAGATGCCCATCACCAGGGACACGGCTAATCATGATTAGTTTGTACACTCTGCAGAGGTTTGCACACTTTTCCCCACAAGACTCGATCTCTCCGTTGGATTTCTCGCACTACATGGTGTTTGAGAAACGGATGACCGAGACACAGTCTTTCAGAACCATTAACTCTAACTCCGGGTAGACCATACCAACCTACATCCCCTAAATCTGCTAGCCTACTACTATAAGAGGTCGCGCAACTTACTTAACTATACAAGAGCCCATAATAGCTTGTGGCTGCACACGGAAGTTTCTAGCATGAATAATCTTATGATCCCTTTGAGCCTGGGTGGCAAACCATAGGATGATCACACGGGTACCCCGGGATCTCCTAGGACAACACTGGTATATCCCCAGGTGTCCGGGCAAGTCCACTGGTATATCCCCAGGGTGCCCCAACAAATCCGCCCAGATGTGTATTAAAGTAGCCACCTTAAGTTAAACCTTAGTTAACGATAATCCCTCACATCTTTCATGAATTCTCTCAAACTAATCCACGTCTACGAGCATAGCATAGCAGTATAAGCATAACGTAGTAGTAACTCCCAAGGTTTGAATGGAGGACAATAGGTTCTACCTCATCAACTACTTCCCAATACCCACATGTTATCAAATCCTAACCATGCAATGTTTGAGGGTTGAAACTAATGCATAAAAACTGGGTATGAAAAGTATGATCAAAGTGTGAACTTGCCTTGTACAGTTGATGAAGATGATTCGCACTCAAAACTCCTGATAGTTCTACACATCACACTCCGGTCAATCTATCGTAAGCAAGCAATAGTAACCACACATAAGCAATCACTCAAAAGATCGGGAAGAACGAAGAAGACAATTTGGAAAACATCAAAACCAAGCAAATAACTCCTGCAACATAAAACAATTTCTAACAGTATCAAAATTAAGTGAATTTGGCCTTATCAGAAAGTTTAGGTCAAGAGCTTTAATTAGCAAAAAGAATCAACTAAATCGAAGTTACGAAACTCAAGTTATGATCAAAAGAAGTTTGAATATGAATCTGAACAAATTTTGAAATTTGAAAATTTCAAAAAGTTGATGTGACAGGTTCACTGGATAGATGAAAACAAGAAAAAATTATAGGCGTTAGTTTCATCTAATTTGTATAAATGAGTAAAAAGTTATGGTTGTTTAAAAAATCGGGGTCAAACTGTTTTATAGATGAAAAATAGCTACGGCTAAAACAATTCTAGGTCTAATGTAAAAATACATAGACTAATTGATAATCTAATTATAAGGTAGAGAAAAGATGACTTCAGAGAGAAGAGACAATTTCCAGAAGTCCCGTCGAAGAGGAGAATTATTTTTTCTTTAATGAATCTAGTCAAACCGAAATATTGATTTGACCCGAATCGGATGATTTTTGGAGGCTCTATGGGTCTATATTTATAGGTGAAAAAGAGGTTTAGGGGTCAAAGGCTAGACAATGTGGGACTAAAAGTAGACAAAAAGAAAATAAAAGAGGAACCACATGGGCTAAGAAGCAACACGGGCCGACCGCACGCGTACACTGTGCGCTGCAGTTTTTTTTTTTTGCTAAAGAAGAACAGAAAAAAACTGGGAAGGATTATCGCTGGCTGGGCCTGGCCCATTTAGGAGAAAAAAAAGATGAGGCGCTCGGTGGCACTATGCTACTTGTGTGGGCGACAAATAATTATGGGTCTAACGTACAATTTTTTTAAACAGAAACCGGTAACCTGAATAAAGAAAATAAAAATAAAATTTTATATAGGCATATTATATATCAAAATTTTCAGAAAAAGATTTTCTACAACATGGACATTTCTTAAGCATCAAATAATATCCACAAAGATTTAAATAAAGCAAAGAGTACTACTGATGCAATAAAACCCATTAAAAATCATTTTAAAAATAGCAAAATGATTTCAAATTTATTTCTCTCCAATTTTATACTATAGGGAATAATTTTACCCTATTTTCCATATATTTATTTTTGGAGAAAAATAATTTGAATAAAACCCAAATAACTCCAAATTGAAAATAATTTCAAAAGGGATTTTCAATTTGATTCTCCTTAACTCCCAGATCATATTTCATATGTTTTGAAGAAGTCATTTTATCTTCTCTCATGAAAATCATTGAGTTGCATAAAGTTTCTGAGTTTGAAATATTTACAAATGAAATTCAAATCTTTTTAAAACCATTTTCATTTATTTAAATGGAAGAAGTCATGTCATCTTATCTCTAGTGAAAAGAATTTGAATTCACAAAGATCGGAAAGCAAGGTGAAAGTTTTGGGAAAGTCATTTTATTCCCTCTCATTTAACTTTCAATTTTTTTCGAATTTCACACAAGCAACCACACCACAATCAAACAAATCTATTTATTTAATATAACATTCCAAAATTTAGAATTTTGGGATGTTACAAACCTACCACCCTTAAAACGAATCTTGTCCTCGAGAATCGGAGAGGCTAGCAAAGAAATAGGTTAGGTTTCGGGTCTTCTCAAAATCCCTCGATCATCTCCGGGGTCTCGGGTGCTACCACCCTTAGAAGTATTGTTACGGTTCCATCAAAAGTCATATACTCCGTCCTCATTGTTGGCAGTGTCGATCTTCTCATATCTTTAGGATAATTCCTTCTCGAGGCTCTTCCGGTAGTGGCTTAACCTTTTTCCTCAATTCTCGTGTCCTTTCATCTTGGTAAGGTTCTTCCGAGACTGGGTCTTCTAAGCTGACGGGTCTGGCACCAATACTAAACAACTATCGATATCTCATGGTGGTCATCAAACAATTTGACTGGGTCCCTACAGAAAACGGGTCTGGGCTTGAACCTCACCGTATGACCTACGGTTGGCAACAACTGCCTTGTACAAGGGGAAAATTGTCATACCATTCTAAGGTTCAAACAAGGTTTTGATCATCGTCGCTCTACTATGGGTAAGTCACTCAGATTTACCATTGCATATAGCAAGGCGAATAATAAGAGTAAGTCGGTATGGTGATCAATCCACCCCGCACCCAAATCATTACCTTGTATATGGTTTAGCGAATCTTGCATTCTAACACTTGGTCATCCTCACAAGCATTGCAAAATTTCTCGTCGACGAACCAAGTTTGGATAAATCCATTGATTCTGCAAGCCAAACAAACATCTATCGTTTCTTCACAACTCTCGGGTTTTTGCGTTACTCCTATAAGATCCTCTGTTGATAAAGTCATAACTTCTTCTAGGGTTTTTTCTTCAGCAAGAGTGTGCTTGCTTCTTGGCAGGTCCTGGAGCCTGTGGGTTATGGCCCATCTCATCACTTGTAAACCTTGAACTCATCATCAGGGGAAACTGATCATTATTCCAACATCCAGCTTCCTAGCATCCTTAATTCCACCCATTTGTACTGTCTCTCTTCCTTCTATTGGCACCAAACTAAGACGTGATTACTCAAACTCATCACGGGGTTATTATTGCTCCATATTACCAACATTCAACCTCCTTTATATCCAATAGTACTTCATCCCATCATACTCTTGGGATACCCCACATATCGAGACAAAACTCGTACTTATTTTGTCCGAAGTCCACTCCATGGAATATCCTTATCTTTTTTCTAGGGGTCAAGGGTCCTCACAGGATTCTACCACCCTTGAAATGTACAAATTCATCCATAGACCATATTTCTCATATCCTCGAAAATGGTCAAAATCTACCTTCATAGAGTCACTGCTCATAAAATCCAAATCTTTACCAACGATGCTAACTTTATTTATTCTCAAATTATTATCCTATCCTGCATTCCCATTACATGCCTCAACTCAACACCTCAATATAAAGGAAAATGTTCTCACTACTACTACTATACTTCTCACAAACACAACTAATTATCACAAGTCTCCTTCTCCTTGGGACAATCTCTGGCAAAGTGCCCTGCTTCATTACCACGAAAACATATTACTTCTGGCAAGTCTCAAGGTTTTCTTTTTGGGCAACCACTGAAGTAGTGCCCTGACTCCTTGCACCTGAAACATGTGATATGACTCAGGTCCTTCTTGGAATCCAATCTATTTCTCCTCCTGGATTTTTCCATTCCAATCAAGGCTTCTATTTCCAATGGGTCATACTCTACTTCCACTGTGGGGAATTCTACTAGATCTCCATCTAGACAATTTTGGTAGATGTTTCCTTCTTCTCCACATGAATAGCATGACTTGGTGCATGGTTTAATTGGGTCTTCTTTGGGTGTGTCCTCCACATCTTCCTTCATCACAGGTTCTTCTAAAATTTCCATACGGGCTCCTTTCATTGCTTCTTTCTTTTGCTGGATGGTTTGTTGTACCATGTGGTAAATGTGACACTGAGCAGGGTAGTGGGTAGTCCCTTCACAAAAGAAACAAGTAATCTGCCTAGTTGGGCATTCTTCAGCTGGGTGACTTTCTTCACAATTAGGGCATTCATCATTGTGTTCCTTATGGTTGTGTCCTATTTATCCATAGAGCTTGCATGCACAAGGTCTCTTCATATCACTTCCATAAGGCTTCAATTTTTGGGACACAAACCGAGACTTTGGCAAAGTCAACATAAATTCTTCCCAAGTGGTTACTCCTTGCCATCCATTGACGGTTTGGTACATCCTCCACCAAGTAGCAACACCTCTTTCAAAGCACTGGAGAGCATGATGGGTCATATCCTTTCCGACTATAGGGTTATTTCTTCATGTGATCCTCCATGTTCTGAATCCATCGGTCCGTCCCCAATTGACTTATTGGTCCAGGAAACATGAGTTCTTCTCCATTCATCCTCTATTGGGTCCATGGGTTTTGGGGTGAGATAAGAGAGACAGAGAGGGATACACACAATAGTTTTGAAAAGACAGATTTTATTTTTGTGGCTGTCGGAAAAAAACATCAAACAAAATGACATCTCACAATCGTTGCATCTAACGTAAGTGTATAACAGGAGCTTGGTCTTCTAAAGGTCAAAAAATCTTCAAGGTCACCAAACTCTTCAAGTCTTTTTCACGTCTCCGATGGCTTCTTCCGATCGTGTTTGTCCTTCTCAAGTTCTTTTGCTAGATCAACTCTGTTGACGCGAAGTTTCTCGTGACATCCTTTAATATTTCTGGAGTTGCGTTCCAAAGTTCCGGGTTTCAACTTCCTTGTCATGAACCATGGTCCTACTATCCTTCAGTTCCTGACGAATCTCCAGTATCTCGAGGTTTTGCTCCTCCAGCTTGGCTACTGTCAGCTTCTGGGTCCTGAGTTCTTCACGAAATGCTTCCTTGTCGAATACAACTTCCTGGAGCTCCATCTTAAAATTCTTGATGTACTACTCCAGATCCTGATGATACACCGGCTAAAGTTAAAACTTCATCTTTTGCTGATAGGTTCTCCATTCGCCCTTTTGTCATCCAATCCTTCAGAAGAAATGCATGCTTAACTCAGCATGGTGACAAATAGCATACGCGGGCGATAACATCATGGATAGCCATGTCTATGCCCATGTCTCTGCCATGAGCTATCAGTCCATAGTTGATATCTCCTGCCTTAGGGTTTCCTTGACAAAACTTTGAGTTCTGATGCTCCCTGTTCCGATCTTTCTCCGATACACATTGATCTTGGTTATTGAGAGCTTCCATAGTCTGCCAAGTTCCATAAGGGTAGCTTTCCTATGTCATACAAATCTGGAAATTCTATAGAACCTTCAAATTCTCCTAATCTTCAGAGTCTTCAACCGTTGTAGTTTCCATTACTATAATGCACGGTAAAATCCTCTTCATTTTGAAGTGGTCTTAGTTGTCCGATATCTTGTACTTCTTGGAGTGGTCTCATCAGTCGAATCTTCGTGCGATCAAGAGGGGAAAGGGGTATAGTCTCACTAAAAGGGAATTTTCGAATAAGCTCAGAAGAGAAGAGAGGTAAAAAATCTTTTTGAAAAGTAAGTTGTAGAGAAAAAATCTTTCTATGGGCTTGCCAGTTTCAAGGGGTCACGTCCTACAACCAATATGTGCTCTGATACCAACTTGTAGCAACTTGACCTCAAACGGTCAAGTCTCTATGCTTAAGTGCCATCCCTGGATCGGTATACTGACACACACAGTACTCAAGGATTTAAGACATAGGTAAATCACATGTATAAAGTAACATAAATACTATTACATCAATCCATATAGCGGAAGTAACAACAAGGTTGTGGATTCCCATCAACACCAACGGCAAAGTTGAGTGTAGAAATTGTAACCCTAACGTATCACTTACTCGTCATAAGATTACTACAACATGAGACGTTGCAGCCACAAAGGGTCAGTACATTGAATGTACTGGCAAATTCACACCATAGGACAATGATGAATAACAGCTATCACTACATGCATTTTTGGCTGGTAAAGGCTCTATGGTTATCATGTTTTTGCGAAAAGCCATTTTTTCCCTAGTGCAAAGGAATATATTTTATTTAACTACCAAGTTGGTTGAAAAATTATAGAGAAGGTTCCTCCAACTCAATCCCAATTAAAAGTTAACAACGCAGCAAATTAATTACGTAAAGTGATGAGATCAACATGATAATTAAAGAACCAGATACTCAAGATGTCCATAACCGGGGACACGGCTAATCATGATTAGTTTGTACACTCTGCAGAGGTTTGCGCACTTTTCCCACAAGACTCGATCTCCTCCGTTCTATTTCTCGCACTACATGGTGTTTGAGAAATGGATGACCGAGACACAGTCTTTCAGAAGCATTAACTCTAACCCTGGGTAGACCGTACCAAGCTACATCCCCTACATCTGCTAGCCTACCACTAGAAGAGGTCATGCAACTTACTTAACTATGCTAGAGCCCATAATAGCTTGTGGCTGCACATGGAAGTTTCTAGCATGAATAATCTTATGATCCATTTGAGCCTGAGTGGCAAACCATAGGGATCACACGGGTACCCCGGGATCCCTAGGACAACACTGGTATATCCCCAGGTGTCCAGGCAAGTCCGTTGGTATATCCCCAGGGTGCCCCAACCAATCCACCCTGATGTGTATTAAAGTAGCCACATTAAGTTAAACCTTAGTTAACGATAATCTCTCACATCTTTCATGAATTCTCTCAAACCAATCCATGTCTACGAGCATAGCATAGCAGTATAAGCATAACGTAGTAGTAACTCCCAAGGTTTGAATGCAGGACAATAGGTTCTACCTCATCAACTACTTCCCAATACCCACATGTTATCAAATCCTAACCATGCAGTGTTTGAGGGTTGAAACTAATGCATAAAAACGGTATGAAAAGTATGATCAAAGTGTGAACTTGCCTTGTACAGTTAATGAAGATGATTCGCACTCAAAACTCCTGATAGTTCTACACGTCACACTCCGGTCAATCTCTCGTAAGCAAGCAATAGTAACCACAGATAAGCAATCGCTCAAAAGATCGGGAAGAACGAACAAGACAATCCGGAAAACATCAAAACCAAGCAAATAAGTCTTGTAACATAAAACAATTTCTAACAGTACCAAAATTAAGTTAGTTTGGCCTTATCAGAAAGTTTAGGTCAAGAGCTTCAATTAGCAAAAAGAATCAACTAAATCGAAGTTACGAAACTCAAGTTATGATCAAAAGAAGTTTGAATATGAATCTGAACAAATTTCGAAATTTGAAAATTGCAAAAAGTTGATGTGACAGGTTCACTGGATAGGTGAAAACAAGACAAAACTATAGGCGCTGGTTTCATCTAATTTGGATAAACGAGTAAAGAGTTATGGCTATTTAAAAAATAAGGGTCAAACTGTTTTACGGATGAAAAATAGCTATGGCTAAAACAATTCTAGGTCTAATGTATAAATATATAGACTAATTGATAATCTAATTATTCTATCGTACTAGTCTAGAAAAAATAAACTATGAAAGTCTAAAAAGAAAAGACAAAGAAAGATACCTTTATAAGGTAGAGAAAAGATGACTTCGGAGAGAAGAGACAATTTCCAGAAGTCCCGCTGAAGAGGAGAAAAATATTCTTTTATTTAATGAATCTAGTCAAACCAAAATATTGATTTAACCCAAATCAGATGATTTTTGGAGGTTCTATGTGTCTATTTTTATAGATGAAAAAGAGGTTTAGGGGTCAAAGGCTAGGCAATGTGGGACTAAAAGTAGACGAAAAGAAAAGAAAAGAGGAACCACATGGGCTAAGAAGCAACACGGGCCTGCCGCAGGCGTACATTGTGCG
>NC_057812.1:562756950-562782420 GCF_018294505.1 Triticum aestivum | reverse complement strand
TTTGCTAAAGAAGAAAAGAAAAAAAACTGGGAAGGATTATCACTGGCTGGGGGCCCATTTAGGAGGAAAAAAAGATGAGGCGCCTGCTGCCACTATGCTACGCGTGTGGGAGACAAAAAATTATGGGCCACACATACAATTTTCTTAAATAGAAACAAAAGGATAACCTAAATAAAGAAAATAAAGATGAAATTTTATATAGGCATATTATATGTCAGAATTTTCAGAAAAAGATATTCTACAAGATGAACAATTTTCCAGAATCAAATAAAATCCACAAAAATTTAAATAAAGCAAAGAGTGCTACGGATGCAATAAATCCCAATAAAAATCATTTTAAAAATACCAAAATGATTTCAAATTTATTTCTCTCCAATTTTATACTGTAGGGAATCATTTTTACCCTATTTTCCACATATTTTATTTTTGGAGAAAAATAATTTCAATAAAACCCAAATAACTCCAAATTGAAAATAATTTCAAAAGGGATTTTCAATTTGATTCTCCGAAACTCCCAGCTCATATTTCATATGTTTTGAAGAAGTCATTTTATCTTCTCTCATGAAAATCATTGAGTTGCATAAAGTTTCTAAGTTTGAAATATTTCCAAATGAAATTCAAATCTTTTCAAAACCATTTTCATTTATTTAAATGGAAGAAGTCATGTCATCTTCTCTCTAGGGTCTTGTATTTGAAAAGAATTTGAATTCACAGAGATCGGAAAGCAAGGTGAAAGTTTTTGGAAAGTCATTTTATTCCCTCTCATTTAACTTTCAAAAAGTTTCGAATTTCACTCAATTTCACACAAGCAGCCACACCACAATCAAACAAATCTATTTATTTAATATAACATTCCAAAATTTAGAATTTTGGGATGTTACACTTGCTCACGAAGACCTAGGGCATTTTGAGGAAGCCCATCATTGGAAATTACAAGCCAAGTTCTATAATGAAAAATTCCCACTAGTATATGAATGTGACAACATATGAGACTCTCTATCATGAAGATCATGGTGCTACTTTGAAGCACAAGTGTGGAAAAAGGATAGTAACATTGCCCCTTCTCTATTTTCTCTCACTTTTTGTTTGGCTTCTTTGGACTATTTTTTTGTTGGCTTCATTGGCCTCTTTTATTTTTTTCCTCACATGGGGCAATGCTCTAATAATGAAGATCATCACACTTTTATTTACTTACAACTCAAGAATTACAACGCGTTACTGAGAACAAAATATGACTCTATATGAATGCCTCCAGCAGTGTACCGGGATGTGCAATGCCTCAAGAGTGACATGTATGAAAAATGATGAATGGTGTCTTTGCCACATATAGGATGTCAATTACATGATCATGCAAAGCAATATGACAATGATGAAGTGTGTCATAATAAACGGAACATCGGAAGTTGCATGGCAATACATCTCGGAATGGCTATGTAAATGCCATAATAGGTAGGTATGGGGCTGTTTTGAGGAAGGTATATGGTGGGTGTAAGGTACCGGCGAAAGTTGCGCGGTACTAGAGAGGCTAGCAATGGTGGAAGGGTGAGAGTGCATATACTCCATATACTCAACATTAGTCATAAAGAACTCACATACTTAATGCAAAAGTCTATTTTTCATCGAAACAAAGTACTATGCGCATGATCATAGGGGGTAGATTGGTAGGAAAATACCATCGCTCAACCCCGACCGCCACTCATAAGGAAGACAATCAATAAATACCGCATGCTCCAACTTCGTTACATAACGGTTCACCATACATGCATACTACGGGAATCACAAACTTTAACACAAGTATTTCTACAATCCACAATTACTCACTAGCATGACTCTAATATCACCATCTTTATATCTCAAAACAATCATAAGGAATCAAACTTCTCATAGTATTCAATGCACTTTATATGAAAGTTTTTATTATATCCCTCTTGGATGCCTATCAAATTAGGACTAAATTCATAACCAAAGAAAATTACCATGATGTTCAAAGAGACTCTCAAAATAATATAAGTGAAGCATGAGAGTTCATCAATTTATTCAAAATAAAAACTACTGCCGTGCTCTAAAAAGATATAAGTGAAACACTAGAGCAACTACCCAGCTCAAAAGATATAAGTGAAGCTCATAAAGTATTCTAATAATTCATGATTCATGCGTGTCCCTCTCAAAAGGTGTGTACAACAAGGATGATTGCGGCAAACTGAAAATTAAAGGCTCATATCATATAAGACGCTCCAAGCAAAACACATATCATGTGGTGAATAAAAATATAGCCTCAAGTAAAGTTACCGATGGATTGAAGATGAAAGAGGGGATGCTATCCCGGGCATCCCCAAGCTTAGTTGCTTGGGTATTCCTTGATTATTACCTTGGGGTGCCTTGGGCATCCCCAAGCTTAGGCTCTTGCCACTCCTTATTCCGTAGTCCATCGAAACTTCACCCAAAACTTGAAAACTTCATAACACAAAACTCAATAGAAAACTCATAAGCTCCTTTAGTATAATAAAGTAAATCACCACTTAGGTATTGTTGTGAACTCATTCTAAATTTATATTGGTGTTATAGATACTGTATTCTAACTTTTCCACGGTTCATACCCTCCGATACTACCCATAGATTCATCAAAATAAGCAAACAACACAATGAAAACAGAATCTGTCAAAAACAGAACAGTCTGTAGTAATATGGAAACTTTGCATACTTTTGTAACTCCAATTTTTTTGAAAAATTAGGACAGTCTAGGAAATTTGTATACCAATATTGCGTAGAAGGATCAGTATTTTATCACGCTCCTGTAAAAACTAAAATTATTTTACTAGGAGCAAAAGTTTCTGTTTTGCAGCAAGATCAAATCAACTATCACCATAGATCATCCCAAAGGTCTTACTTGGCACATTATTGAAACAAAAGTTATAAAAAATGATTAATACAGTAGCCTAATCATGTTAACACACAAAAATAGTAGGGGTAAATATTGGGTTGTCTCCTAACAAGCGATTTCTTTAATGCCTTTTTGCTAGGCATGATGATGTCAATGATGCTCACATAAAAGATAAGAGTTGAAATATAAAGGGAGCATCATGAAGCATATGAATAGCACATTTAAGTCTAACCCACTTCGAATGAATAGGGATTTTATGATCAAACAATTTGTGGGAGCAAGAATCAACTAGCATAGGAAGGTAAAGCAAGAAAAACTTCAAGATTTTCAACACATAGAGAGGAAACTTGATATTACTGAGATATGTCAAAACATATGTTCCTCTCTCAGAATAATTTTCAGTAGCATCAGGAATGAATTCAACAATATAACCATCACATAAAGAATTCATTTCATAATGCATAAGCATAGAGATTTTATTACTCTCCACATAAGCAAAATTCTTCTCATTCATAGTAGTGGGAGCAAACTCAACAAAATACTATTATGTGAGTCATAATCCAATTGAAAATTAAAATCATGATGACAAGTTTCATGGTTATGATTATTCTTTATAGAATACATGTCATCACAAAAATCATCATAGATAGCAACTTTGTTCTCATAATCAATTGGAACCTCTTCCAAAATAGTGGATCCATCACTAAATAAAGTCATGCCCTCTCCAAATCCACTTTCATAATTATTAGAATAAGATTCAACACCCTCCAAAATAGTGGGATCATTACCTAGAGTTGACACTCTTCCAAACCCAATTTCATCTATATACTCATCATAAATAGGAGGTATGCTATCATCATAATAAATTTGCTCATCAAACTTGGGGGACAAAAAATATCATCTTCATCAAACATAGCATCCCCAAGCTTGTGGCTTTGCATATAATTAGCATAATGAATATTCAAAGAATTCATACTAACAACAATGCAATCATGCTCATCATTCAAATATTTAGTGCCAAACATTTTATTGACATCTTCCTCTAACACTTGAGCACGATTTTCCTTTCCATCATTTTCACGAAAGACATTAAAGAGATGAAGCATATGAGGCAACCTCAATTCCATTTTTTGTAGTTTTCTTTTATAGACTAAACTAGTGATAAAACAAGAAACTAAAAGATTCAATTGCAAAATCTAAAGATATACCTTCAAGCACTCACCTCCCCGGCAACGGCGCCAGAAAAGACCTAGATGTCTACTACGCAACCTTCTTCTTGTAGACTCGTGTTGGGCCTCCAAGCGCAGAGTTCTGTAGGACAGTAGAAAATTTCCCTCAAGTGGATGACCTAAGGTTTATCAATCTGTGAGAGGCGTAGGATGAAGATGGTCTCTCTCAAATAACCCTGCAACCAAATAACAAGAGTCTCTTGTGTCCCCAACACACCCAATACAATGGTAAATTGTACAGGTGCACTAGTTTGGCGAAGAGATGGTGATACAAGTGTAATATGGATGGTAGATATAGGTTTTTGTAATCTGAAAATATAAAAACAGCAAGGTAGCAAGTGGTAAAAGTGAGCAAAAATGGAATTGCAACGCTTGGAAATAAGGCCTAGGGTTCATACTTTCACTAGTGCAAGTTCTCTCAACATGCAACAAAGAGTCACTCCAAAGTTCCTATCGCAGAGAACATAAGATGAAATTGCTTGTAGGGTACGAAACCACCTCAAAGTTATTCTTTCTGATCAAACCATTGAGCTATTGCTATAAGTGTCACAAACAGCCCTGGAGTTCGTAGTAAAATAACACCATATGACACACATCAATCAACCCTAATGTCACCTAGATACTCCAATGTCACCACAAGTATCCATGGGTAAATTTTCATAATATTCAATCCAACACAAAGAACCTCAAAGAGTGCCCCAAGATTCCTACCGGAGAAACAAGGATGAAAACATGCAAGAATCCCTATGCATAGATTACCCCAATGTCACCTCGAGAATCCGCGAGTTGAGTGCCAAAACATACATGATGTGAATCAATAGAACACCCCATTGTCACCATGGGTATCCCAGGCGAGACATACATCAAGTGCTCTCAAATCCATAATAGTATTCAATCCGATAATAATGAAACCTCAAAGGTAAAACTCAATTCATCACAGGAAGATAGAGGGGGGAAACACCATATGATCCAACTATAGTAACAAAGCTCGCGGTACATCAAGATCGTGCCATATCAAGAACATGAGAGAGAGAGAGATCAAACACATAGCTACTAGTACATACCCTCAGCCCCGAGGGTGAACTAGTCCATCCTCGTCATGGAGAGCGTCGGGATGCTGAATATGGCCACCGGTGATGGTTTCCCCCTCCAACAGGGTGTCGGAACGGGCTCCCGATTAGTTTTCCGTGGCTATAGAGGCTTGTGGCGATGGAACTCCTGATCTAGGTTTCTTTCTGGGGGTTTCTGGATATATAGGATTTTTTGGCGTTGGTTTCAAGTCAGGGGGTCCATGAGGCAGCGACAAGGTAGGGGGCACAACCTAGGGGGGCGCCCCACCCTTGTGGATGCCTCGTGGCTCCTCTGGTCCATCTCCGATACTTCATGGGCTTCCTCTGGTCCATAAAAAATTGTCGTAAAGTTTCAGCTCGTTTGGACTCCGTTTGGTATTCCTTTTCTGTAAAACTCAAAAACAAGGAAAAAACAGAAACTATCACTGGGCTCTAGGTTGATAGGTTAGTCCCAAAAATAATACAAAATAGCATATAAATGCATATAAAACATCCAAAACAGATAATATGATAGCATGGAACAATAAAAAAAATATAGATACATTAGAGACATACCAATTTCAAGGGAGTGCATGGCAATAGTCAACCACAAACGCGTCATTTACTGGGTTATCAACTATAGAAAAATGAAACACGTGCTTGAAAAACATGACGCTTGGCATGGTGCCATGGTATGGCCTCACCGTGCCCTGGTAAAAAGCTGAGAAGGTTTTATTTATGTCGTCATGCACGCCCTTCATAAATCGAACCATCACCGAGGAAGTTCCATGCTTTCGAGAGGGAAATCACCAAGATTGAAGGGGAATACAAATTTCCGTCCTAGTTTGTCATTCAGTTTTTTCCCCAACGATCAACAAACCCCCTCCAATGCAATGTGTTCAAATTTGAAATTTTTCCGGGCTCATTCACCATATTTAGGGGATTATGTACATTTTCTAGGCATTAATGACATAAATCAAATTCGAACAATCGGTGCATGAAAAGGTGCACAAGAATGGTCTGGAAAACCATGCTCGTGCTATTTAGTACATTCTCATGCCTTTTACAAGGAATGGGAAGAGATTTCAAGGAAATGTGTGGCAATAGTCAGCCACAGACGCGTCGTTTACTAGGTTAACAACTATACAAAAATGAAATACATGCTTGGAAAACATGACGTCTGGCGTGGTTCCATGGTATGGCCTCACCGTGCCCTGGTAAAAATTTGAGAATGTTTGCCTTATGTCATCATGCACGCCTTTCATAAATTGAACCATCACCGAGGAAGTTTCATGGTTTCGAGGGGGAAATCACCAAGATTGAAGGGGGATCCAGATTTCTTTGTCCTTTGTCCATGAGTTTTTTTCTATGATGAACATACACCCTGCAAATCACGGTGTTCAAATTTGGCACTTTTCCGGGTTCATTTACCATATTTAGGGGATTATGTGCATTTTCTAGGCATTAATGCACATAATTCAAGTTCAAAGAATCGATGCATGAAAGGGTGCACAAGAACGGCCTGGAAAACCATGCTTGTGCAATTTAGGAAATTATCATGCCTTTTACAAGAAATGGGCAGATATTTTGATGAAATGTGTGGTAATAGTCAACCACAAATGTTTGTTTATTGGGTTTTCAACTTATATAAAAATGAAATAAATGCTTGAAAAACATGACGCTTGGCATGGTGCCATGGTAAAAATGTGAGAAGGTTTGTCTTATGTCGCCATGCACGCCCATCATAAATCTAACCATCACCGAGGAAGTTCCATGCTTTCGAGAGGGAAATCACCAAGATTGAAGGGGAATCTAAATTTTCTTCATTCTTTGCCCTGGAGTTTTTTTCTACGACGAACATACACCATGCAAATCACTGTGTTCAAATTTGGCATTTTTCGGGCTCATTTAGCATATTTAGGGGATTATGTACATTTTCTAGGCATTTAGCGCATACTCCCTCCGTCCCAAAATTTGTGTCTTAGATTTTTCTAGATACTGATGTATCTAACACTAAAATGTAACTAGATACATCCGTATTTAGACAAATCTACGACAAGAATTTTTGGACGGGGGGAGTATAAATCCAATCTAGCTAAAGCTCCACGGGTGTGATGTGAGGGGTGTGGATTGCCGTTCGATCACGGCACATTCTATGATGCACATGCGCGATCCGCGTGGCTGGTGTTCTGGCCAATAATAACGCAACACACAATAAGCGCACTGTGTTTCCGGAGGCGACAGAGATGAACCGTGTGCGATAATGAATGATGAAAATTGTAAGGGAAGTCAAATTTCCTTCGTTGTTTGTTGTTGAGCTCTTCAAAACCACCGCACTGTACGGCTGCCCGACCACTCTGTCCTAGAGCTCTCGCCAAGCGTCGTTCATGGCACCGCGGCGCATAGTAACTGGTAAGGAAGGGATGGAATCCCATAGCGCCGCGTTACTCGCCGCCCGCGACCGCACACATGGTAAGGAAGTGGTGGCATCTCGTCGTGTCGAGTTCATGGCCTCCGGCGGCCACACAATTACGTGGGCAGACTTTGAGGCTACCATGGCTGAATGGGTGGTGGATATAGAGGCGCCCAAAGCCGCACAAAAGGAGCGGGAAAGGCAGAAAGCAGGTGAGAAAAGAGAGTCTCGCCGCCTCAAGAAAGAAGAGGCCGCACCCGTGCTGAGAAGAGCTTGGCAAAGATCGAAGCAAGGTGGGCTGCCGCCTACATGGCCGGGAAGGAGAACACCGGTGTCTGGCCAACATGCCTCGATGGTAGCATGTGAGAAGTAGTTAGTGCGTGTGTCGCCTGTAAGCTTATATAATTAATTACGAGCATCTACCAGTACAACATACGTACTAGTCTTAGAGCAAATTACCAATAGTACTATCTATTATTAATGTACAACGTCGGTAAGCGCATCCTTTGAGGGCTTTGAGCATTGATTAGCATGTGTTCACTGAAGTTTCGTAGCTGCACCCCAGCCCCAACTACTCCCGAAACGTCCGCCCGCAGCCACCGGAGGAGACTAGAGCTGGCCGCAACTGGTTTTTAGTCCCACCTCGCCGCGCGAGTTGGCCGCACATCGGTTTAAATAGCCACGCCAGTGATACGTCTCCAATGTATCTATAATTTATGAAGTATTCATGCTGTTATATTATACTTGTTAGATGTTTTACGATCATTTTATAGCAACTTTATATCATTTTTTGGGACTAACCTACTAACATAGTGCCTAGTGCCAATTGTTGTTTTTTGCTTGTTTTTTACATCGCAGAAAATCAATACCAAATGTAGTCCAAACACAGCGAAACTTTTTGGAGATTTTTTCTGGACCAGGAGACACCAGATGGGCCAGAGAAGCACCCGGGGGTGCCCCAAGGGGGGCACAACCCACCAGGGCGCGCCTGGGCTCCCAGGTGCGCCCAGGTGGGTTGTGACCACCTCGGTGGCCTCCCACACCGCCTCTTCACCCTATAAATTCTCAAATATTCCAAAACCCCCGAAGATAACCCTAAGTCCCACCACCGCAAGACTCTGTAGCCACGAAAAACCAATCTAGACCCCTATGGTCTCCATGATGAGGAGGGATTAGTCCACCCTCAGGGATGAGGGTTTGTACCAGTAGCTGTGTGTTTAATCTCTCTCTCTCTCTCGTGTTCTTGAGATGTCACGGTTGTCGGGGGTTTGGTGTGACATATGCCAACAGATGGCTTATCATGGTGGGGGCGAGTAGAACACCGCCGGTGCCTGGAAACAGGATGAGGCGAAGACATGCACGCCGGCGAATCTTACCCAGCTTCGGGGCTCTCCGGGGAGATAATACCCCTACTGCTGCTCTGCGGGGTCTCCGCATGATCACTATGGCCACAGTGTTTACACGGTTGCTCCTTGAGCTATTTTCTGGTGGTAGGAGGGGGCAAGGCCAGCTCTCTCCCTTCTATATGATCTGGTCTAGAGCTAATGGGTTCCAACCCTTTGCATGGGTGCCTTGGGCGGTTTATATAGGCCTACCCCCTAGGGGTACAATGGTAATCCGACTGGGCGCGGGCCCAGCCGTCAGTGTCTCTGGCCTCCGTCTTCTCTGCTGACCGCTGGGGCCCGCCGACTGGCCGGGTACGGAGCCGAAAGGCTGAGTCCGCCGCGGGCGGGTCTTGCCGGCTGCTCATTACTGTAGCCATACTTCTGATGACGTGGGCTTGATCATGAGGTCGTGGCAACAGCCCCGCCGCCCGGCGGGCGATCACTGTTGCCTCTCCCCATCACATCTTGATTAATGGCGTGTGGGCCCCAGGGGAGGGCTCGGCCGATTCCCCCGGGCCGACTCCCGACACGTCCGACTGGTGGTTCTCCTGCCGTCTCCCGAGGTCTCACTAACTGGTGGGGCCTGCTGCCTCCAGGACGTACAGACAAGCCGTCGTGGGTGCAGGATTCGGCCCTGCGGTGCTGATGTCAGGGTCGGCATGGCAACAGTGCCACGCCGCACGGAGATCTTCCGGGGTACGGCGTGCTGTGGCCATGCCTGCCCTTGGTGAGGGGCAGGGGTGGGCTTTGCTGTAGCCACGCCCCTGCCTCGTCCCCTTTGATGAGGTCATGGGGTTTGTTGGAGTCGCAGGCCGACTCCCCAAAGCCGGCTTCTCTGGAAGTCGTCCCTGGGACTCGGCCGTGAGCGGGCAGTCGGCCGCCTTGCCGTCGACTCCTCAGGAGGCGGCTCTTTGTCCTAGGGTCTTGAGCGGCGCAGCCTGCCCCGATATCTTGAAAGGTTACGAGACTCGGGTTGGCCTACCCGTGGCCCATTACTCCGACAGTAGTCCCCGAAGCTGGTGAGGCGCCGCGGACGATCGGCCGAGAAGCCTCAGCAGTTTCTCTTTCCGGGTGCTCAACACATGGTCTTCGATTGACTTCTGCCGGGCCGACTAGAAGGAATCGGACTTGCTTAACTCGGACTCACTCAATTCTGACTCGCTCAGTATTTCGAACGTCGTGGCGGGATTTAAGTGGCGTGCTAGCTAAGCCTCCAGGCCGCCGCCCGTTTTTGGTCTGTCACGCGAGGGCACGTGGCTAGGCCGTCCTGCCAGCCTACGTGCGCGACGGGACAGGCCCATAGGCGGGGCCCGCCACTACCGCGCCTCGGCGCCTGAGCGGATCCGTTGCGGCCCCGGTGGATGGTTGGGATTCCCGTGGAGTTACTGCATGCAGTAACTTTATCGTGGATCATGGGGGTCGTGGGGCTGTGGGCGCAGTAAATCCCCACGTCCGCCCCCTCGGCTTCACAGCCCACGAGGCTATAAGTAGGGGGAAGAGGGGGGCACGCGCACCCCTCCTTCCCAATACTCCTCGTTCTCTTCCTCCTTGCTGCTCCTCGCTCTCCTCCTTCCTCTTCTCTTCTTTGCTCCGCCGCACGCCCAAGCTCCGGCGAACACTACGGCGACAGCTCGCGATGAGTTCTTCCTCCGCCGCCGCGCCTCCCCCAATGCGCTCCGACACCTGGGACGGCTCCGAAGTTCATGAAGACCACATTGAGTTCCTCCGCCGGACCTGTCGGCTTCCCAGCGAGGATCACGTGTACGTGCGTCTTGCGCCAAAGGGGGAGATTTCCCCCGCACCACAGGAGGGCGAGCGTGTCATCTTCCGCTCGCACTGCCTGCACGGGCTGGGGCTGCCAGCGAGTAGTTTCTTTCGGTCCTTCCTGGAGTTCTACGGCCTCCAGCCGCACCACCACACCCCCAACGTAGTGGTGCTGCTGTCCGCCTTCGTGGCCATGTGCGAAGGCTTCCTCGGAGTCCTCCCCACCCTCGAGCTCTGGGGGGAGTTCTTCTTCTCCAAGCTCGGCACCCAGGCTGCGGGCGTGCCGGCTCAGTGCGGCGCTTTCATCATCGTGCGAAGGTCGGGGGCCGACAATCCCTTCCCCTCCATCCCGCTGATCAAGTCGGTGAAGATGTGGCAGAGATCCTACTTCTACGTCAAGAACGCCTCTGCGAGGGGAGACTGGGTCAACTTGCCGGCTTTCGAAGCCAGCCCGCCGGCTGGGCGACTGCCCAACTGGTCGTATCGGGCCAAGTCGCTGACGCCTGCGGGAGCCGGCACCATCACGCGACTCCGAGTGCTGACGCAGTTGGAGGGTCTGACTGGTCCGGACATGTTGGCCGCCTTCGTTTCGCGCCGAGTTCTCCCACTCCAAGGCCGCCCTCATATGATATGCCAGATGAGCGGGCACCGCGACCCGAGTCGGATGTGCACCAAGGACCTGCCTCACGAAGAGGTGGCCTTCATGGTGAACTACCTCTCGGACAGCAGGCTCCTGGAGGACTAGCGATTCAGCAAGGAGCCGTACTCCCGCGCCAACCCCCGCCCGTGGTGAGTCGCCTTTCTTTTCTTTATTTGGATTGTCTTCTTCTTGCTGAGTTTTGTTTTGACCAGCCGGCTTTGGTTAGAATCCCCTCCTTCACCCACCAGCCGGCACCTCAGGGCCGGCCCGCGAGTTCCTCGCCGACCGGGCGGAGAGCGACATCGGCGACCCCCCAATGGGGCGGCGGCTCTGGAAGATGACGCCGAGGGAGGAGGAGTAACAGCGGGCGACTTCAGGCCTTCGGCCACTTTCGCCAACTGGCCTGACGACGACGCCGAGGGAGAAGTCGCCCCTCGCCATCGGCCAGGAGCCAGCCAGCCTGGCGCGGGTTCTTCTGCCGCGCCGGGTAATCCAGGCGGCGGGAAGAAGCGCAGGGTCGTGCCGACCTTGTTCGGCAGTCAGCCGAAGAAGCCCAAGGGTTCGGCTGCGGCGACCCGGCGGGACGAGGCGGCCGCGAAGGCCATCCGCTTCCGTAAGGAAGTGAAGAAGCCGTCGTTGGTCTCCGCGTAAGTATTCTGTCTTCAAAGTTTTATTCTTTCTTCGTGATTTGTCTGAGTTTCTGCTTGCCCCTCTTGCTTCAGGGCTCCCCTCTCTCTTGAGAGGGTCACCGCCGCCTCCATCATGGGGTCATCAAAGACGTCCGCCACCACTCGGCAGATTGACCCCGCTGCTGACCTCCGGGAGGCGACGGAGCGGAATGCGCAGGAGAAGCGCAACGAAGAAGAGGCCCTCCGCCTGGACAAGGCGGAGGCCGACAGGGCGGAGGCCTCCGCCAAGAAAAAACTGGCGGAGGCCGAAGCCGCCGCCGCGGCGAAGCAGCAGGCCGAGGAAGCCGCACGCCGCCAGTCGGCGGTTCTCGTTACCCCGTTGAACTCTGCGCCGCCACCTCCGGAGTTCACGGGGCAGACTGGGGAAGCCGGCGGGGAGAACCCCGTCGTGGAGGGGGAGGGCGGCGACCCCTCTACGCCGGATGTGAATGTTCCGCTGCCGCCCCCGCCGCCGTCTGAAGGTGCGCAGGGCGGGCAGCCGGCGGGCCCTCCGGTGCCGCTGACCAAAGACGAGGCCGTGGCGAGGCTACTTCTTCAAGTCGGCTCGCCAACGCGCCGTCGTCTGGAGAAGGCGACTTCGGCGCCCCGCCCCCTGGAAGCCGGCACCGCCAGCTCGGCGATCCCAGACGCCGAGGCAACAAGCACCGCGCCAACTGGGTGGGTGCGAGGAGGCGGCATAGGGCCGCTGAACCAGGTGCTCCTGGACGTCCAGGCGAAGCTTCGCGCTGAGGGAGACGCTCTCCAGAGTTGCACCAAGGCATTCCTGGCGTCGTGGGCAGCCGTCCAGGTATGTTTTTTTCCCTTTGGTCTTTGTTTTTCTTGTTCCTCTCTATGGGGGCGCGCCAGCGCACCCACTGGGTGTAGTCCCCGAGTTTCGGGCTGGCTACTGAGCAGGCAGCCCGAAACTCCAATTGATGAACTTTGGGTATTAACTTTTTGTCTGAAACATTCGTCGCAGGATTACCACAACCTCCACGTCACTGCCTTCAACCTTAACGTTGAAGAGCTGGGCAAGCGGACCGCCGATCTGTCGGAGAGCCGAAGTAAGTCCTTTTCCTTCTTCGCAGGGGTGCTCTGGCGCACCTGCAGGCTGTAGTCCCCGAGATTCAGGCCGACTGTCGAGCAGTCGGGCCGGATCTCCCCGGCGACCTTCTTTACTGGTGGCTTGACGCCTTCTTTCTTTCTTCTTCTCAGGGGCCAACGCTGCTCTTCAACAGCAGCTAAGCGACGCCAACTCCGCTTTGCATGCCAAAGAGGAGGAGTGCAGCAAGCTCGCCACGGAGCGCGATCTGCTGGCCACTCAATTGGCAGAGCAGAAGGAGCTGCTTGTGAAGTCACAGAGGGAGGCGGAGGAGATGGAAACCGCCCTCTTGGTCGAGTTCACGAGCGAGCGCTCCTCCTGGTCTGACAAGGAGGCGCTGCTGTCCTCCGGCTTCCACGAGATTGAAGACATCGTTGATGGTGAGTTTCTTTATTTTCTTTCTTCGAGCTGCCAACTTAAATCGTGTCGACTCCTGGTTTTTGACTTGCTTCTTCGTTTCTTCGTGTCTTTTCCAAACTTCTTGCCTGGGCAGTCGTAGGCTGCCATCCAAGCCATCGAGGCTGACCGTGAAGGTTGGAGGGCGGAGGGCGCATAGATTGCCGCCGACGCCCCCCGAACTCTTGACGAGCACATCCTGAGCATCGAGGCTCGCCTCCGGCCGGCTCACCGGATGCTGCGCCGGCTTCAGTGTGTCGGTGCCCAGGCAATTGCCGCCCTGTGGCCGGATATGCAGGCTCCACGCACCCCCAGCCTGACGATCGACTGGCTGGAGGTCGCGGCTGGTCGTCTTGAGGCCTGGAAGGGCTCTTTGGCCCGAGTTGGTGCACGCCGGGCCTTGGAGTTCATCAAGGCATGGTATCCGGGGCTGGACCTAGACCGGCTGGCCACGCTTCGGTCGGAGGCCCAGCCGGAGCTGGCGGCCGCGGAAGACGCCCTCGTCAAGCGTGCTGCGGCGATCGCCGAGTACACCGACACCAGCATGTTCGTCCCCGAGCGGTCTGAAGATGGCGAGGAGGTACCGCCGGAGTGGTTTGGGATGAACCCAGACTACGGCGAGGACTCGGCGGAGGTGATTGGCTCCAGCGTCGAGGAAGAGGGCGAGGCGGAGGACGGAGGCGAGGCGGAGGCGCCACAAGACGGAGCAGACGGCCAGCCTGAGCTCGACCGTGCCTCCAGCAACGAGCCGCGTGCAACCGACCCGACTGTTGCCGGAGGCGATCAAGTCGAGACTAGCCGGCCGGCCGCCCCGACGCCTAGGGCTGGCGCCTCCTCCGACCCTCCGAGTCCGTCTGCTGCTTCCTAAGCTGCCGCTATATCTTTGTTTTATCTGCTTCAGTAGTCTTTGAAGAACTTGTTAATTCGCACAATTCCACTCGCGGGGTGTATTTTGAACCTCTACTCAAAAATTCGGCCAAGGGCCTATGTTATGTAAATATATTTATCTGAGTTCTATCTTTTCTTGCTCAATGCTCTTTTGGCTTTTTTCCTTTGTCGCTTTCTCTTAGTTGCCTGGCTTGCCAATCGGACAGCCGCTCTGCGGACTGTCGCTGGATCAAGTGCTAGGCTACTTCGGGAAAGCAAGTACTTAGCCATTTTCAAGATTTTTTGAGCAATTTAGATAGAAGACGGTAATCCGACTATCCGAGAGTCGGTTTGCGAGAAAGGCTGGAAGCCGTCTTGAGCTATGTTTTATGCTTTGAGTCCTTAGCCTTTTTCATGCGAATGCCCATTCTACCTTACTGCTGCCCACCGTACAGTCGCTCTGCGAGCTGCGGCTTCTGACAGTAGACGGTTTGGGCGTTTACACACTACTTGTCCGAATGTAGGAAGCATTTCATAGTGCAAGGCGGCAAGTCCCCGGGCTGACTTGTCGAGCCCGGTGCCAAACGGCATAAAAAGGAGTAACATACTCACAGTCATAATTTTTATCATACAGACAAAAGAGGGCAGTCCCCGAGCTCGCCTCGGGGGCCCCGAAGTCTTGGTACTTTAATACAAAAGGTAGCGTGGTACATACTGCATCAACTGTAAAATCTTCGGAGGAGATTTGCATTCCATGGCCGCTCTGTCTCCTTGCCGGAGTAGTCCCTCTTGCATGCTCGGGGCTTCTGAGCGTCGATTAGGTAGTAGGAATCGTTGCCCAGTACTTTGCTGATGATGAAAGGGCCTTCCCAAGGCACCGACAGCTTGTGCTGGCCGGCTGTTCGCTGGATCAGCCGGAGCACAAGGTTGCCTTCTTGGAAAGATCTTGGCCTGACCTTCCTGTTGTGGTATCGGCTCAGGCTCTGCTGGTAGATGCTGGACCGGCTAAGTGCCAACAGCCGGCCCTCTTCCAGCAGATCGACGCCATCTTGTCGTGCTTCTTCTGCTTCCTCCTCGGTGTACATGGTGACTCGTGGTGAGTCGAACTCTATGTCCGTTGGGATGAAGGCTTCGGCACCGTAGACGAGGAAGAAGGGCGTGAAGCCGGTTGACTTGTTTGGAGTCGTGCGCAGACTCCAGAGGACGGCTGGCAGCTCGTCGAGCCAGCAGCCAGGCGAGCGCTCCAGAGGCTCGATCAACCTAGGCTTGATGCTGGACAGGATGAGGCCGTTTGCTCGCTCCACTTGGCCGTTTGACTGCGGATGGGCGATGGACGCTAGGTCCAGTCGGATGCCCTGTGTTGCACAGAAACGGGCCAAGGCGCCTTTGGAGAAATTTGTGCCGTTGTCGGTGATGATGCTATGTGGTATGCCATACCGAATTGTGATATCGGAGATGAAAGTTACGGCAGTCGGACCGTTCAGCTTCTTGATTGGCTTTGCTTCTATCCACTTGGTGAACTTGTCCACTGCGACAAGTAAGTGAGTTAAACCACCTTGTGCTGTTTTGAATGGTCCCACCATGTCTAGACCCCAAACTGCGAAAGGCCAGGCAATGGGGATGTTCTTGAATGCAAAAGCTGGCTGGTGCGGCTTGGAGCTGAACTTCTGACACCCTTTGCATTTTTGGACCAGCTCCTTGGCCTCTTCCAAGGCAGTTGGCCAGAAGAAACCGTGTCGAAAGGCTTTGGCGACGAGTGCTCTTGAAGCCGCATGGTGGCCGCACTCGCCTTGATGGATGTCTTTGAGAATCGCTTGGCCTTGCTCTGGCTCTACGCAGTGCTGGTAGACACCAGTGGCACTGCGCCTGATCAGCTCTCTGTTGACTATGGTGTAGGCTGCCGCCCAACGTTGTATTTGCCGAGCTGAAGTTTCATCCATCAGCAGCTCTTTGTTCACCAAGAATTTGAGGATGGGCTGGGCCCATGAGGGTGCTGCTACTTCTTCGACTACCAGAACTGCGACTTGGACGAGGGCGGTTGGGCTGGGAGGCGGCGGGTTGGAGTCAACAGCTGCTTGCTGGGTTGATGAAGTCCCCAGACCGACTGGCATGGTCCTTGGGCCGAGTTCTGGAGTCTTTGAGTCCGCCACCGTAGTCCCCGGGCCAGGTTTGGCTGTGGCAGCTTTTGGGTCTTCCGCAAAAATCCTCATTCCGATTGCCGGAGCTCTGGAGTCGGATTCGTCGTCTTCAGGAGGAGCCGGCACAAAAATGGAGTCTAATTCTGGTGAAGGCTTGATAGACGGCTTAAGGAGGCGTTGAAGGGCGACGCCAGATGGTATTGCTTGTCGGGTAGAGCCTATTCGTGCCAAGGCATCTGCTTGGTCGTTGTCGTTTCTTGGCACATGGAGAAACTCGCACCCTTTGAAATACCCGCTGAGTTGCTGCACGAGGAAACGGTAGCTCGCCATGTTTGCATCTTTCGCGTCCCAGTCGCCAGATGATTGCTGGACCACTAAGTCCGAGTCGCCATAACACAAGATCCGGCGGATGCCAAGCTCTTTGGCAAGCCGGAGCCCGTGAATGAGCGCCTCGTACTCGGCGACGTTATTGGAGGCGGCGAAGTGGATTTGCAGTGCATACTTGAGCTTGTCGCCTTTGGGAGAGGTGAGGACGACGCCGGCTCCCAAGCCAGTGCGCATCTTGGAGCCGTCGAAATGCATTCGCCAATGGGTGGAATCAGGTGCTGGAGGTAGGTACTGGGTCTCGGCCCAGTCGACGAGGAAGTCGGCCAGTGCTTGTGACTTGATGGCGGTGCGGGGCTGGTAGTGGATGGTGTAAGGAGCTAGCTCTATGGCCCACTTGGCCACTCGGCCAGAAGCATCTCGGCTACCAATGATCTCGGCAAGCGGGGCCGTGCAGACAACCGTGATTGGATGCTCTTGAAAGTAAGGCTTCAATTTCTTGGCAGCAAAGTGTACGCCATAGCACCTCTTCTAGTAGTGGGGGTAGTTCTGCTTGGAGGTCGATAGTACCTCGCTCAGGTAATATACCGGTCTCTGGACAGGCAGCGCCTTGCCTTCCTCCTTGCGCTCCACTACAATGACCGTGCTGACTACTCGGCTGGTGGCGGCGATGTACAGGAATATAGGTTCCTTGGGAGTCGGAGCCGCCAGGACAGGTGGAGTAGTCAACATCTTCTTCAACTGGTGAAAAGCTTCGTCCGCCTTATGGTTCCACTCGAAAAAAGTGGTCTTCTTCATGAGTTGGTACAAGGGGAGAGCTTTCTCACTCAGCCGACTGATGAATCGGCTGATGGATGCCAAGCAGCCGGTGAACTTCTGCACGTCCAGCAGTCAACTAGGTACCTCCATTCTCTCAATGGCCTTGATTTTTACTGGGTTGCATTCTATGCCGCGTTCAGAGACCAGGAAGCCAAGGAGCTAGCCGGCTGGTACTCCGAAGACGCATTTCTCGGGGTTGAGCTTGATCTGGAACCGGCGCAGGTTCTCAAAGGTCTCCTTGAGGTCTTCCAGAAGTGTCCCATGCTTTTCCGTCTTCACCACCATGTCATCCACGTAAACGTGGGCGTTCCTGCCGAGCTGCTTGAGGAGGCACTTCTGCATGCAACACTGAAAGGTGGCGCCGGCGTTCCTTAAGACGAACATCATGGTGAGGTAGCAGAAGGCTCCAAACGGCGTGATGAAGGCGGTTTTCAGTCTGTCAGTCAGGTTTAGCTTGATCTGGTGATATCCTGAATATGCATCCAAAAAACTCAACAGCTCGCATCCATCTGTGGAGTCTATCACCTGATCGATTCTTGGTAAAGCAAATGGGTCCTTGGGGCAGGCCTTGTTGAGGCTCGTGTAGTCAATACACATGCGCCACTGCTTGTTCTTCTTTAGTACCAGGACCGAATTTGCTAGCCATTCTGGAAAGAATACTTCCATAATGAAGCCGGCTGCTAGGAGTCGGGCTATCTCTTCTCCGACAACTCTTCTCTTCTCTTCTGATAAGCGGCGCAGGGGCTGTCTGACCGGCTTTGCATCAGATCGGACATGTAACTTGTGCTCGGCGAATTCCGTCGATACACCTGGCATGTCTTTGGGGGACCATGCAAAGATGTCTCGATTCTCACGGAGGCAATTGACAAGCTCGCCTTCCTATTTGCTATCGAGGTTTGCACCTACGACGGCGTACCTCTCTGGGTGCTCCGGGTCCAATGGTATCTTCTTTGTCTCTTTCGCTGGCCTGAACGAACCCTCAGTCTCCGAGTCTTTTGGGTTGGGCGACACCTCAGGCTGCTTGCCGGCCATCGCCACAACTCGCTCAAGGAGCCGCTTCTCAGTGGCGATTACCAAGGACTCGGCCAGCCGACTACTCTCTGCTGCGCAAGCAGACTACTTCCGGTAGTCGCCAGCCACAGTCAGAATTTCCTTGGAACTGGGCATCTTCATCTTGAGGTAGGCATAGTGGGGGACCGCCATGAACTTGGCCAAGGCAGGTCGGCCAAGCAGCGCATGGTGTGGGCTCTCAAGATCCACCACCTCAAACCAAACGGGCTCTCTACAAAGTGATCTTTGTCCCCAAAAAGGACGTCCATCAGGATCTTGCCGATTGGCGAGCAGGAAAGCCCAGGAACAATGCCGTGGAACACAGTTCGGCTGTTCTGAAGCTGTCTTTGCTTGATTCCTAAATTCTCCATGGTGTCCTTGTACAAGATATTGATGCTGCTGCCCCCGTCTATCAGAACTCGCGAGAAACGCGCGGCTCGTCTGTCCATAGCAAAGGTGGCGTTCAGGACCAAAGCATAGGAGCCCGGACTCGGCATCACTTCTGGGTGGTCAGCCCTGCTCCAGCTGATGGGCTTCTCAGACCAGTGCATGAACTCTGGCGTCTCCGACGCCACCGCGTTCACCTCTTGTCGCTGCAGCCGCCTGCTGCGTCGATCATCAGCCACACTGGTGAACACCACATAGGCTCTATGCTCTTTAGGGTATTCGTCTTGTACTACGCTGACTGGCCCGACAGCCAGCTGCTGGGGCGGAGGCAGAGGCGGAGGCGGCTGCCCAGCAGGCGGGGGAGGCAGGAGGCCGTCTCCCTTGGCGATCCTGGTGAGCCAGTGGCACTTCCGGGTGGTGTGATTCGATGGCTTTGCACCGCTGTGGAACTTGCAAGGTCCATCCAAGGTCTGCTCATAGGAGAAGGCCGACAACCAGTTTGGCTTGCCGCCTTTCTGTCGCTTGGGCGGGGGCTGCTCTTCTGGCTGCTGGGCTTCAACGGTCGCGACCTGCCGGCTGTTGGAAGCCGGCTGCGGGGCCTTGTGCTTGTTGTCGCCCTGCTGTTGTCGCCGGCCGGCATCTGCCGCCGGAGTTCTTGGAGCTTGAGGAGCCACTTTGCCAGTTGTGCTGATTTGAATTTCCGCTTTCATGGAGGAGTCGGCCGTGGCGTACTTGTCCGCTATGATCAGCAGCTCGTCGAGGGTTTCTGGCTCATCGCAGAGGAGCTTGTGCTTGAGGAGGGTGCCTTCCCTGCACCCGGCTGTAAAGTACTCGATAGCCTGCACCTCATGCACGCCCTTGCAGGAGTTCCGGAGCTCGGCCCAACACGTGAGGTAATCACGAGTAGACTCGTCGGGGCCTTGCACGCACAAGGAGAGCTGACGAGGCTTGGGAGGACGCTTGTACATGCTGGTGAAGTTGCGGACGAACGCTTCAGTGAAGTCGACCCAGCTATTGATGCTGCGGGGCTTTAGGCTGTCCAGCCATGTCCGGGCCGTGCCCTAGAGCATGAGCGGAACGTACTTTACGGCGACACGCTTGTTGTCGTTTGCTATGCTGACAGCCGTGGAGTAGTCGACTAGCCAGTCTTCTGGCTTCACAGAGCCGGTATACTTGGGCGTGTCTCTTGGGAGCGTGAACCCTCTGGGAAAGGGCTCGTCCCGAATGCGGGGCCCGAAACAAGGCGGACCCAGCTTGTCTTCTTCTTCCAGTGCTAAGGATCGGTGGAGTCGGTCGATCCGATGGCGGGCGTCGTTCTCTCCAACTCCCTCTCGGCGGCCAAGGCGATCACCGAGAGTCGGATGGTCAACAAGCGGCGGGGAGACTCGCCTCTCCTTGCGGGGAGGAGGAGGCGGACAGTCGTCCCATCGTTCCACTGCCCTTGGGCGGCCGTCTCGGTCGCACTCTATGGAAATGGGAGTCCGACTGTGGCTGACAGTCGACTCCTTGTCTCTTCTTCCTCGGCCGCCACCAGTCGGTGTCCGAGACGTCGCGCCTTGGTCTCGGTGAAGGTCGTCGTGGGGCCGTTGAGGTGCCTCTGCGTGGCAGTCGGCCTCGTTCTACGCGGCGGCCGCGTTGAGAAGCCGTTGGACTCGCTCCATCATGAAGTGGTGTTCTTCAAATTGTCCAGCTCGTCCGCCGCTGCCTGGGCGGCTCGGATGTTCTCTGCTGGTGTAGCGTACACAGGGCGGCTTGCCCCAAATAGGTTGGCGATGGCTACGCCGCGCTGCCGGACCACGCCAAGGCGGCTGGGCTTCGCCGGGGCCGGCGAGCCGCCGACGGCGCGATGCATCTCCCGCTGGTAGGCTTCTGACAAGCGCCTCATGCTGGCCAGCTTCTTCGCGCCTTCAACGAGCTAAAGGCGGCGCGCCTCCAACGTCTCTACGTCAGCATCTTCTGGAATGGGCGTAGTTAGGTCTTGCAGCACCGCGCCGAGTGAGTCGGGCGCTCCTTCATCGGGGAACTCATCATGACTGATGACTAGCACCTCAGTGACGGTGCTTCCGTCGCTCTCTGCGTGGGGGAGACGTTCGTCGTAGACCACCACGTTGGTGGGGAACGCGTCGAGCGACGCGGTGTCGGAGTCGACCAGCATCGGGTCGGTGGAGCCTACGGACTCCAAGTCTATGGCAGGCTCGCCGGAAACGTGGAGTTGATCGAGGAGGCCTGCGAGGAGGTTCTCGGGGCCGTCCGTGCCTGCATTGGATGCAGGTTCGTCAGAGAAGCGGACCTCGCCGACGAGTTTGACCAAGGAGCTGACCGCGCAGGCGATCTCAACGCCGCTTAGCGTGTTGGCGCAAACTCCATCTGGCGTGCCTGGCTGGCTGCACTCGGTAGGGAGGAAAAGAGTTCCCGTCCAGAAAAGATCTCCGGACGGCGGTGCACCAGGCCCCACGGTGGGCGCCAAATGTCGGGGGTTTGGTGCGACATATGCCAACGGATGGCTTATCATGGTGGGGGCGAGTAGAACGTCGCCGGTGCCTGGAAACGGGATGAGGCGAAGACATGCACGCCAGCGAATCTTACCCAGCTTCGGGGCTCTCCGGGGAGATAATACCCCTACTGCTGCTCTGCGGGGTCTCCGCATGATCACTATGGCCAAAGTGTTTACACGGTTGCTCCTTGAGCTGTTTTCTGGTGCTAGGAGGGGGCAAGGCCAGCTCTCTCCCTTCTATATGATCTGGTCTAGAGCTAATGGGTTCCAACCCTTTGCATGGGTGCCCTGGGGGGTTTATATAGGCCTACCCCCCAGGGGTACAATGGTAATCCGGCTGGGCGCGGGCCCAGCCGTCAGTGTCTCTGGCCTCCGTCTTCTCTGCTGACCGCTGGGGCCCGCCGACTGGCAGGCCTCGCCGACTGGCCGGGTACGGAGCCGACAGGCTGCGTCCGCCGCGGGCGGGTCTTGCCGGCTGCTCATTACTGTAGCCGTACTTCTGATAACGCGGGCTTGATCATGAGGTCGTGGCAACAGCCCCGCCACCCGGCGGGCGATCACTGTTGCCTCTCCCCATCACATCTTGATTAATGGCGCGCGGGCCCCGGGGGAGGGCTCGGCCGACTCCCCCGGGCCGACTCCCGATAGGTCCGACTGGTGGTTCTCCTGCCGTCTCCCGAGGTCTCACTGACTGGTGGGGCCTGCTGCCTCCAGGCTGTACAGACAAGCCGTCGTGGGTGCAGGATTCGGCCCTGCGGTGCTGATGTCAGGGCCGGCATGGCAACAGTGCCACGCCGCACGGAGATCTTCCAGGGTACGGCGTGCTGTGGCCATGCCTGCCCTTGGTGAGGGGCGGGGGTGGGCTTTGCTGTAGCCATGCCCCTGCCTCGTCCCCTTTGATGAGGTCATGGGGTTTGTTGGAGTCGCAGTGTAACACCCTCGATGCGACTATAGCTCCCACGTGTCGAGGCACGACTTAGAGACATAATTGCATTGAAGGCATAAGTCGCAAGTAAGGTAATCTTTACAACATCCCATGTAATATAATTAATAAAAGGGGAGATAACATAGTTGGCTTACACTCGCCACGTCAATCAAGGTACATAAATAACATTACATCATCCAAACACTCATGGCCCGACTATGGCGCCAAAATAAAAGATAACCCAACATGCGACACGGTCCCGATCACCCCCAACTGGGCACCACTACTGATCATCAGGAAAGGAAACATAGTAACGCTGAGAGTCCTCGTCGAACTCCCACTTGAGCTCGAGCGTGTCACCTGGAGCGGAATCATCAGGCCCTGCATCTGGTGTAATAGTAATCTGTGAGCCACAGGGACTCAGCAATCTCGCACCCTCGCGATCAAGACTATTTAAGCTTATAGGTAAGGCAAGGTAAATATAAGTGGAGCTGCAGCAAGCAACTAGCATATATGGTGGCTATCCTGTTCGCAAAAGAGAGTGAGAAGAGGAGGCAAAGCGTGAGCGAGAAACTAGAGAGCAACCTGCGCAAGCATTACTCCAACACCGTGTCCACTTCCCGGACTCCACCGAGAAGAGGCCATCACGGTAACACACTCAGTTGATTCGTTTTAATTAAGTTAAGGTTCAAGTTATCTACAACCGGACATTAGCAAATTCCCATCTGCCCATAACCGCGGGCACGGCTTTCGAAAGTTCAAATCCCTGCAGTGGAGTCCCAACTTAGCCCATGACAAGCTCTCACGGTCAACGAAGGAATAGACCTCCTCCCAAGACGTTCCGATCAGACTCGGTATCTCGGTTCTACAAGACACTTCGACAGGTTAAAACAAGACCAGCAACACCGCCCGAATGTGCCGACAAATCCCGATAGGAGCTGCACATATCTCATTCTCAGGGCACACTCAGATGAGCAAGACGTCGGGTAGGCCAGCCCAGAGTTGCCCCTGGTAGCCCCGGACATCGCTCGGTTGGACCAACACTCAGAGGAGCACTGGCCCAGGGGGGGGCTAAAATAAGATGACCCTCGGGCTCCGGAAACCCAAGGGAAAAGAGGCTAGGTGACAAATGGTAAAACCAAGGTTGGGCATTGCTGGAAAAGCTTTAATCAAGGCGAACTATCAAGGGGTTCCCATTATAACCCAACCGCGTAAGGAACGCAAAATCCGGGAACATAACACCGATATGACGGAAACTAGGGTGGCAAGAGTGGAACAAAATACTAGGCGAGAGGCCGAGCCTTCCACCCTTTACCAAGTATAAAACAATATGATGCAAAGATGATATGCTATGCGGGATGCAATGCGGGATGCATATGCAAGATTTGACAAAGGGATGCATGAACCTGGCCTCAACTTGGAAATCCAAGTGTGCCACTGGAAAGAAGAGATGAAATCGCTTGAAAACGATATAAAGAACGCCGGAATCGGAGTTACGGTTTGGAAATGGCAAGCAAAACAAATATGACACCGGTCTGTGATTTACAGCAAGTAGCCATCTAAATGCAATGAGATGAACATGCTACAGCACCCAAACATGACAACAAAATACATGACAGGGATGCATTCAAGATGCTTAACAAAAATCTAGCACTGAGCTACGGCCAAATCATACATTAACAGGTTCAAACAAGCATGGCAAAAATGCATATGGTAAACAGATCTCAGACTTTGTGAAATTAACACTTGTCTGGAATTTCAGATCAGGTAGCACTCTTCGGAGCAACAAAACTACAAGCTACAGGACCTGAACATGGCAAAGTAAAGCATGGCATGGAGCTACTCAAAGAGATTAACAAAAGTCCCTTAGTGACCTTGAGCCAAAAAGGATCAGAAAATACAATTGCAAGCATGTGAACATGGCAAAAAGCATAATCAGTTCTCAGACTTAGTGAAAACTGGAGCATGCTAAAAACAGATATCAAGTAGGCATGTTTACGAGCTCGATGCACTCACTACGGAGCAAGTCATGACAAACTAAGCATACACCCATCAAGAATACACAAAATGCAAGATAGACATGGCAAGAACAATAGCATAGCATGCACGGATCAACTACAACATCATCGGCAAAATCGCTAACAAGTAGACAATCTGCCCAGATTTACGAAGTAGCAAAAGTAGAGCTCGATTGACTCAAGCTAGGGTGCTCCATAATTGCAAACAAAGACATGGATGGATAGAGCACTACAAGATTAACAAAACATCCTTACTGATCATCCTCAAAAGAGGCACGGATCACTCGAAAACAACAAGAACACATGGCCATATGAAATAAACACGTCAAGGACTTGGTGGAATTGCTAAGTCCCTGAAATCAGCACTACCAAGTGCCTCACTCTGCAAGCTTGTGCTAGTCACCACACACATCACAAAAATACATGGGTTGTACCTCTGGAAAGATGACAAAACCCTTAACAAAATATATGTAGAGCTCAGGGGCATATCATGCACACAATAATCATGGCAAAAATGACAAAAATCTAAATGGAGCAGCAGATCTGACAATTTACTCAAGTAGCCCTCTTCTAACAGCATTTCGGCCATCAAGATGAACTCAAATGAAAATGATGCAATGGAATGAAATGATGTACTCTCTGAGATGAACATTTTGATATGCGATATGCCAAAAACGGAGTTACGGATGCGGAGATATGACATGATGAACAGGAGCATATGGATCTGGGATTTTTGGGACTTAGAAGAAAAAAACCACCTCCCAGATCTAGGGTTTGCATGTGCCCCGAGGTTCGCCGGGGTCTTGCCAGCGTCGATGGCCGTGCGGCGGCCGGAGTAGAGGGAGGAAGAGGAGGCCGAGGGGAGGAGAGGCCGGGGCGGCGCCGGTGGTGGCGGGCGGCGCGGGACCGAAGCGGTGGCCG
>NC_057812.1:562723506-562756393 GCF_018294505.1 Triticum aestivum | reverse complement strand
GCCACGTGGCAGCTCCCGGTTGGGGCGGCGGCGATGTCCGGCCCGGACGGACGTGTCCGGCCGGCGCGGAGACGATTTTTAGGGTTTTGGACAAGGGGGATCCGGATTTTTCAAGGAAGACCTATTTATAGGCATAGAGGGAGCTAGGAGAGTCCAAATGAGGTGCGGTTTTCGGCCACGCGATCGTGATCGAATGATCTAGATGATGGAGAGGGTTTTGGTGGGTTTTGGGCCAAAATGGAGGGGTGTTGGGCTGCAACACACACGAGGCCTTTTCGGTCCCTCGGTTAACCGTTGGAGTATCAAACGAAGTCCAAAGGATACGAAACTTGACAGGCGGTCTACCGGCAGTAAACCAAGGCCACTTGGCAAGTCTCGGTCCAATCCGGAAATGTTTAATCCCCACACACGAAATAAAGCTAGAAATGACCACCGGAGGAGAACGAAGCGCCGGAATGCAAAACGGACAACGGGGAAAATGCTCGAATGCATCAGATGAACACGTATGCAAATGCAATGCACATGATGACATGATATGTGATGCATGACAACGATAACAACACACGGAGACAAAAACCCGAACCCGAGAAAATAAAATAACTTAACGCCGGAAACGGCAAGAGTTGGAGTACAAATTGGGAAAGTCATATCCGGGGTGTTACACGCAGGCCGACTCCCCAAAGCCGGCTTCTCTGGAAGTCATCCCTGGGACTCGGCCTTGAGCAGGCAGTCGGCTGCCTTGCCGTCAACTCCTCAGGAGGCGGCTCTTTGTCCTGGGGTCTTGAGGGGCGCAGCCTGCCCCGATGTCTTGAAAGGTTACGGGACTCGGGTTGGCCTACCCGTGGCCCATTAATCCGACAACGATCTTGATGTATCGCGGGCTTTGTTAATATAGTTGGATCATATGGTGTTTTCCCCTCTCTATATTGTGATGAATTGAGTTTTCCCTTTGAGATTTCATTTTATCGAATTGAATACTTGTATGGATTTGAGAGCACTTGATATATGTCTTGCATATGAATACCCCTGGTGACAATGGGGTATTATATTGATTCATTTGAGATATGTTTTGGCACTCAACTTGTAGATTCCCGAGGTGACATTGGGATAATCTATGCATAGGGGTTGATGCACGTTCTCGTCTTTTGTTTCTCCGGTAGAAATCTTGGGCCACTCTTTGAGGTTCTTTGTTTTGGATTGAGTATTATGAATCTGAATTTGCTTTGGTGTTATTTTAATACGAACTCTTGATAGATCGATCAGAAAGAATAACTTAGTGTTATTTTAGTACAAACTCTTGATTGATCGATCAGAAAGAATAACTTGGTGTTATTTGAGTACGAACTCTTGGATAGATCGATTGGAAAAAATAGCTACAAACAATTTCTTCGTATGTTCTCCGCTAGATAAGAACTTTGGAGTGATTCTTCGCACCTTGAGGGATGGTTATATGATCCAATTATATTAGCATTGTTGAGACATTGCACTAGCGGAAGTACAGACCCTAGGCCTCATTTTTAAGCATTGCAATACCGTTTGCGCTCCATTTTATCAATTGCTCCCTTGCTGTTTTTTATTTTTCCTATTACAAAAATCAATATATACTATCCATATTACACTTGTATCACCATCACTTCGCCGAAGTAGTGCACATATAAAAATTACCATTGTATTTGGTGTGTTGGGGACACAAGAGACTTTTTATTATTTGGTTGCAGGGTTGTTTGAGAGAGACCATCTTCATCCTAAGCCTCCCACAGATTGATAAACCTTAGGTCATCCACTTGAGGGAAAATTGTTACTGTCCTACAAAACTCTGCGCTTGGAGGCCCAACACGTGTCTACAAGAATAAAGTTGCGTAGTGCTACCTCTTGAGCATGCGTTGATTTTCCCTTGACACTACTGGAATCAGCTTCTTTAATGTCCGCCATGGCGGACGGCAAAGGCATAGATCACGGACGACAAAATGTCCAGACGAACACGTGCCAGCAAAGGCCTTCTTTGTCGTCCGCTTCCTGGAAACGGACGGCAAAGGATTTTGCCGTCCGCCATCCGAGCCCAGCAGACGGCAAAGACAACGGACGGCAGTGCGGTGGCGTGAGTGCCGTTAGGGGGTTAACAACGCTCTTTGACGTCTGCCAACGGACGGCAAAGAGTCAAAGCTCTTTGCCGTCCGCTGACAGACGGCAAAGAGCTCATCTAGGCAGTACTGGGAAGCTGCCATGTGGCCAGCTATGTCGTCCGCTGGCAGACGGCAAATTGACCAAATAGGCAGCTAGCGTTCCTAGGTTGTACAGGTAGCTGCCACGTGTCCACTTTGCCGTCCACTAGCACACAACAAAGCTCTTTGCCATCTGCTAGCGGACGGCAAACATGCTACATATCCCCTGTTTTTATTGGAATCCATTTAATTTCACAGGAATTCACACACAGATATACATATTTTTTTTCACATGCACAACACACATATGATGTATCCAACACATAGCTCCATCCATGACAACATACATACATAAAAAGAAACAGAGTTCCATCCATACATATTACAGTAACATCACAATGTTCATCCAACACATTGTTCCATGCATCCATATAACAAGTTCCACATTTTTTGTCGATACAAACGAAAAAAAGAAAAGGGAAACAAGCACTCCATCCATGCAAGCTTCCATATAGTGAATTAAATCTGCTAAATGGGAAACAAGAAAGTTAGAAGAAGAAGACTAGAATCAGAAGAAGAAGAAGAAGTAAGCATACTTAGGTAAAATGGAGCTAACCTAGCTAATTATGCCATTTTTGAGTGAACTAAGCATATTATGCCATTTTTGATATAACTTAGAGCTAACTTCATTTTGGAGAAGAATAAGAAAACTAGAAGAAGAAGAAGAAGAAGAAGACTAGAAGAAGAACTTCTTCTTCTTCTTTTCTTCTTCTTCTTTTTCTTCTTCTTCTTTTCTTCATATTCCTTCTTTTCTTCCTCTTCCTGGATTTTCTTCATCTTATTATGTCATTTGTGGACTAAATAGGCTAAATTATGTCATTAATGGACTAAATAGGCTAAATAAGAATAAAAATGCCATTTTTGAGCTTACCTAGCTAATTATGCCATTTTTGACCTAACTAAGCATATTATGAGATATAGCTTAGAGCTTACTTCATTTTGGAGAAGAAGAAGAAGAAGAAGAAGAAAACTAGAAGAAGAAGAAGAAGACTAGAAGAAGAAGAACTTCTTCTCCTTCTTTTCTTCTTCTTCTTCTTCTTCTTTTCTTCCTATTCCTTCTTTTCTTCCTCTTCCTTGATTTTCTTCATCTTATTATGTCATTGTGTGGACTAAATAGGCTAAATTATGTCATAAATGGACTAAATAGGCTAAATAAGAAGAAAATTTCCATTTTTGAGCTTACCTAGAATTATGCCATTTTTGACCTGACTAAGCATATTATGCCATTTTGATATAACTTAGAGCTAACTTCATTTTGGAGAAGAAGAAGAAGAAGAAGAAGAAGAAGAAGAAAACTAGAAGAAGACGAAGAAGCTTCTTCTTCTCCTTCTTCTTCTTCCTCTTCTTTTCTTCCTATTCCTTCTTTCCTTCATCTTCCTTGATTTTCTTCATCTTATTACGTCATTTGTGGACTAAATAGGCTAAATTATGTCATAAATGGACTAAACACACTAAATAAGAAGAAAAATACCGTTATCACAGAGGTGTAGGAATGGTCGGGGTTGCGCCAGTGCCAGACGAAGGTGAAGGACCGGTCGGGGTTCCGGCATTGGCAGAAGGAGTGGTCGATGCTTGTCGGGAGCCATGCTGCACCAAAGATCATTTCCAATAATGTCTCGTTAGCAAGTTCGCAAACTGAAATGTGAATAGTAGTAAGCAATGACCATTCAAATCAAACTCACCGTTGTTGCCGGAGCAATCTGGGGCATCGGTGGAGGGGCCTGACCGTTTTTCTCGCACATGGTCTGCACATTTGGTTCTCACGAGTCAGTCATATTAGATAGTAATGCGAACATTACGTGCATGCACTACAAAAAAAAAGACACATCCGTGACATTTTGGGCCGAACGAAAAAAAATTCTGTCATACATATGACACTTCTATGACGATAATTGTGACAAAACCCGGTATCATCATAGATGTGGTGGGCTCCTACTTCTATGACAAGAAATCATGACAGAAAATGGGCTTTTCGTCCTGGGCGGGCCGGAGACGCAGCTGCATAACATTCTTTGGGCCGTCCATGACGGAAAAAACTGTGGTAGAAGCGAGGGGGAGGAAAATTTCGGGGAGTTCCCGGTTACGGTGGGAGGTCGGGGGCCGAGCGATGCGCGTTTCTCTCGTACACGTACGCGCGTGTGTGTGAGGCGTTGGCTCTAACTGAACCCGAGCGAGGCGTTGGGCTCTAACTGAACCCGAGCGATTGCACTGCAGGCTACGCGTTGCTGAACCCGAGCGATCGATCGATGGCTGTTAACTGAACCAGATCGAGCGATTCCTTCGCTACTGCTGCTAACTGAACCCGATCGATGCTGCCTCTGGATGAATAGTAAGCGTTGCAGGAGGGTTGGATGAACAGTTCCCAGTGGGGGTGGATGAACAGGACCCCGTGGTGTTGCCTCTGGATGAACAGGACCCCGATCGATCGAGTCGGTTGGGGCTGGATGAACAAGACCCCGTGGAGGGCTGGATGAACAGGACCACCCCGTGGAGGGAAGGATGAACAGTAGACGGTGGAGGGCAGGATGAATAGTAGCCTGTGGAGGGGTGGTTGAGCAGGAGCCCGTGGAGAGGGCTGGTTGAATAGTAGCCGGTGGAGTAGCGCGCGGTGGAGGCTGGATGAACAGGAGCCCGTGGATGAACAGTCACAGGTGGAGGCTGGAGGAGGCCGACGGTGGATGAACAGTAGCTCGTGGAGGTTGGAGGGGGTCAATGGTGGAGATGAACAGTATCCTGTGGAGTCCCGTTTTGCGGTATGCCACACCCCTCCCGATGAACAGGACCCCCGTTTCGACCGTAGCACTCCAACACAAGTCTGTTTCGTCCGTTTTGTAGTACGACACACCCCTCCCGATCAACAGGACCCTCGGTTCGACCGTAGGAGGTCCGTTTCCTCCGTTTTGTGGTACACCAGACCCCTCCCGATGAACAGGATCCCGTTTCGAACGTGGCCGGTCGAACACAAGGTCGTTTCCTCCGTTCTATGGTATGCCAGGCCTCGTTTCCATCGCATGTTCCGTCCAAGCCCTCCCGATGAACACGACACATTCCGTTGCCTCCCCATGAACACGACGACGACGCTGTTTCTCCGTTTCGACCCAGCCATGTACACAAGCCCTGGCCGTACGTATGCGCGAGTAGGCGTTCGAGACCCCGCCCGTATGTACACATACATGGCCGTATTTTCTTTCTTGCACCCTGGCCGCTGTACGTACGTGTAAATGCTACGTGCGCGCCTCTACTACGACACGTGCGCACCTCTACTACGACACGTGCGCGCCTCTACATCGACCAGTATGTATGTACACGTTCACGACCAGAATGACAACGCTATGTACGCTCCGACCAGGTGGGTCCCGACTGTCAGGCACTTCCTTGCCTGCGAAGATGTAGCTGGTCGGTCCCTGCAGTCAGGGGATGAATCATTTTTTTTGCCCAGACGCACTTCCTTGCGTGTGAAGATGTAGCTAGTGGGTCCCAGAAGTCAGGGGGAAACGTTTTGTTTGCGAAATACGGTGGCCCGTCCGGTGGGTCCCGCTGTCAGGTGGAGGAATAATTATTTTGCACGTAATAAGGAGGCACTTCCTTGCTACGGTCGTGGACCTAGCTGTCAGCCTCTCCACGTACAGTCCATGTCCGATGGAAGCCGTTCCTTGACCACGTTGATCACGCCGTGCCGAGAGCACCAGGGCGGTGGACGACGGTGAGGCTTAGGAAGGGGACGACATGGAGCCGGGCAAGACACGGCAGTGGATGCCCATGCATAGAGGAGTATGAGGGTTCACTGATTCGCTGTGATGTGAGGCTGCCGTCGCCGTAGAATAACAGGGAGTGTGGGTGAGTAGAGGGATGGCCTGGCCAGCTGTTGGAGTAGTAGGGGGTGGTGAGGCCTCTGCCACATCGCAGCCGGCCACGGGAGGCAGGAGCACGAGGCACGACCGGTGCTGGTTTGGGCGGCTGGAGCAAGAAGACCAGAGGTTGAAGAAGCACTAAGGTCGTTGGATGGACATCGTACGGTCACTGGACCTAGAATTGTGCATATTGACTAAGTTGACAAAGCCCTCCGTCCCCGTCAACTTAGTAGGCCCACAAGTCAGCCTCCCACCAAGGTGTGTCCCAGCTAGCAGGGGGTATTCATTTTTTAGCGTAATAAGGAGGCACTTCCTTGCGTGCGAAGATATAGCTGGTGGGTTCGAGCTGTCAGTGGCGGTAACGTTTCTTTCATGAAATACAGAGGCCCTTTCGGTGGGTCCCTGATGTCAGGTGGAGGAATCATTATTTTGCGTGCAATAAGGAGGCATTTCCTTGCATGCGGCCATGGACCCAGCTATCGGCCTCTCCACATACAGTCCACTTCAGATGCATGTCGGTCGTTGACCACGTTGACCAGGCCGCGTCGAGAGCACCAGGGCGGTGGACGACGGCGAGGCCTAGGAAGGGAACGACACGGAGGCAGGGAAGACTCGGCAGTTGTTTCCCATGCGGAGGGGAGTACGACTGTACGAGGGTTTACTGGTTCGTCTGCCGTCGCCGAAGAATAACAACAGGTGTGGGTGAGTAGAGGGATGGCTAGGCCAGCGATGGGAGTATGGTGGGGCGGTGAGGCCTGCGCGGCAGCAGAGCCAGCCGCGGGGAGGAGGGAGCAGGCAGTCCCGCCGGCGCCTGTTTGAGCGGCTGGAGCAGGAAGAGCAGAGATTGAAGAAGCACGACGGCCGTTGGATGGTCATCCAACAGTCGCTGCTTGTGCGTCAACCTTTTTTAGGAAAGCCCCAAATCTGTGGAAAATAGCATACAGCCCATCTGCCATTATTTCTAATAATTTACAGCCCATTTGCTAATTATTAAGGGTTTTTTTGCAGCCCATATTTTTTTGTTAGCATTACAGCCCATATTGTGGCCACGGTTAAAAAATCATACGAAATTTTGCATATTTCGGTGCGGTCCGAACTGTTTTTAATCCCGAAATTTCGACTCACATTCAAATTGATTTTAAAAATAAATGTATATCAATATAAAATCCAACAAATTCTCCACGCATAAAAATTAATGTAATTTCAAATCTCGAAATGAAGAAAAGATATTTGAAACTAATTGCCGGTTTGATGTGTTTTAAAAATGTACAGCCCATTTCTCATTACTGATGGGCCATTTTCTCGGCCAGCCGAATGAAAGCTCTCCTCGTCTTAAAAGATTTGCAGCCCAACAGGTCTGACAAAGCGACTTACTTGGCAAATCGCAAAAAAACTGGGTTGCGGCCGTGGACCCAGCTGTCAGCCTCTCCAGGTACAGTACTCTTCTGATGGAATGTCGTTGACCATGTTGACCATGCCGCGCCGAGAGCACCAAGGCGGTGGACGAAAGCAAGGCCTAGGAAGGGGACGACGCGGAGCCGGGGAAGACGGGGCAGTGGATGCCCACGCGGAGAGGAGTAAGAGGGTTCACTGGTTTGGCTGCGGTGTGAGGCTACCGTCGCCGCAGGGCCTGGCTAGCGGTGGGAGTAGTAGGGGGCGATGAGGCCTCATCGGCAGCACAGCCGGCCACTGGAGGCAGGAGCAGGCGGTCTCCCCGGCGCTGGTTTGGGCGGCTGGTGCAAGAAGAGCAGTGATTGAAGAAGCAGCAGGACCGTTCGATTCAAATCCAACGGTTACTGCTGCTAGAATCGTTTGTTGACTAAGTTGACAAGCCCTGCGTACGCGTCAACTTAGTAGGCCCACAGGTCAGCCTCCCAACCAGTGCGCCCAAGATGTCAGTGGGAGGAATCATTTTTTTCGTGTAATAAGGAGGCAGTTGATTGCGTGCGACCAGGCCAGCGGAGGGAGTAGGGTGGGCCGGGGAAGCCTGCGCGGCATCACAGTGGGCCACAAGAGGAGCGAGCAGGCAGTCCCGCCGGCGCTAGTTTAGGTGGCTGGAGCAGGAAGATCAGAGATTGAAGAAGCACGTCGGCCGTTGGATGGACATCCAACACTAACTGCTGCTAGAATCGTGTGTTCACTGACAAAGCCTTGCGTAAACAAGTCAGCCTCAAAATATGTGGCGTGTACAGCCCATTTGCTATTATTTTTATAATTTTTACTCATTTTCTAATTCATATGGAATTTATTGCAGCCCATTTTCCATTTTTAGAATTGCTGGCCATTTTCTGGTCAGTACCAGGGTCAAAAAATTAACTAAATATGTGGGAAATTTTGAAAATTCGCAATTTTTTGCTGGGGAACGAAATATTCTTAATCCAAAAATTAATAGCCATACTAAAAGAAATTTAACAATAAATTAGTACTATGTCATATTAAATCCAAAGAAATGCGTATAATATATCAGTGAAGAACAAAAACAAAAAAAGAAACTTATATCCCATTTGCTATAATTTTTTGGAATTTTCAACTCCTTTTGATATTACTTTTAACAGACATTGACCATACTCTTAAGCCAGGCCGGAATGCATCCCTCCTCGTCTTGAAAGATTTGCAACCCAGTAATTCGGAGAAAACAAATAGGCCTAGCTTGGGTATTCTTCAAAAAGAAATACTGGGCTACCTATTTTCCCAAAGAACTGGTGCATGAGCATTTAGCTTTATTTATTTATTTATTTACTTATTTATGTTTAGGGGACCATGAGCATGTACCTGGGCCGGATTCATGTGAGAGCCTCCCTTTCGGTTAATTATGGGCTTCTCTATTGGGCCTTCATTAGTGGGATGCATGTTATCAACAAGTGGAAAATGTGTTCCGAGTTTCAAAAAAATGTGCTCCGTATGATAAATAGTATGCGCTACGTACGGTATGGGGCACTAAAGGATCGAACCGTGCAACGACTTCTAAAACATTGTGTTTGTCGTTCGAACAACACATTTATTCAACCAACAGACGAAATATACCACTGATTGTACATTGAAAACAGCAGCAGCAGCAACCAGGGCTGGGGGTGCAACAGAAGCAGTAAGCAGGCCAGAAGAGTGAAGACGCAGCTCTCTCTTCCAAACCAAACATCAGCCATCATTACAAAAGGGCTACCAAAAAAGAACAAGTGTATGCATCAAACTAAATAAAGATCCTACTACACCAAGTGTACGCATCTAACTAACTGGCTCAGTTAGACGTTACTAATTTTTTTTCGAAACGGAGGCAAAAGAATTGCCTCGTCAATTAATTAAGAAGAAGAGAATTGCCTGGTTAATCTACGGAAAACCGGGCTAAAACCGAAGACGTTACTATTTATTAAGCTGAAGTGGAGTCGCAGATGGAGAGGAGTGGGAAACTTCACTGGTTCGGGTGCGCGGCAGCACAGCCGCGGTGGTTAGAAGGGAAAACATAGATTGGACACAACATTACTTTTATAAGAGACCTGCGTTTTATACCCCACAGTAGGCATACTAACAAGTTCACACACAAATACAACAGAAAAGGTAAACATTCATATCAAACTCAGGTTCACAGGACACGTTCATATCCATAGCCAACATTCACAATCAACAACTCAAAAGATTCATATATACACAAGCTTAGCATATCTATGCATCCAAATGATTGATAGATCGCACGACAATATTCATACATAATTTACAAAAAGATTCAGATATACGCATGTTTAGTATGTTTATGCATCCAAATGATTAAGATCACAGCCAATATGATCCATGGATGAACTTTGATTACCTAGGGTACAGACTGGTAAGTGGTGTTCAATCGGAGGTACTTCTTGCTAAAATTAGTTATTGTACGAGTAAACTTTTGAGTACATAAGAGGCAGCACAGACAATCTGAACTTTGCTTGTAGGTTTATCCTCAAATAGTGGCCTCATGCCCAGGGAGGTTTGAGCAAGTTGGCCACTACTTTCATCCAACCAGTTTACTGGGTTATCTTGGTCTTGTATCTCGCCAAAATTCTACATTGAAGACGAGAAAGGAGGCGGTTGAGAAAATGAACCACCCAAATTTTTTGTGCAGTTCAACTGAAAAGGAGCATCCTTGGCGTGCAGACTGATTAAGTGCCAGATGAATATATGCATCAACCAACTTGTCTGGAATCTTTAGACTCCATGCCATATAGTTGCTACCATATGTGCCGATAACCAAAAGGCACAAGTTGGGACCAAAGACTGGACTGCGTTTTTCTGGGCTATGCACCAAGCAATATTTTTGGCGTTCACTCTCCTAACACTTGGAGTTTGACAATTGGTTGATGTCGGTTGATACTCAAATGAATATAGGCACTTCTTGTCAACATCGATGCTTGTCTGAGTGAACTTTGGAGTACATAGCAGCAGCATAAGTACCTCTCCATCTGATCATTTTGTGCAGTTCTACTGAAATCACCCGATGTAATGATTTGCCTGCGAGTTTAGGCTCCAAATTACTCCTTTATGAAATCGGCAAACAGTAGCACAATACCAAATTACCAATACATATGACAGGCACAATAATCAGGATAAAGACCAGTACCAACCTGTGTGAGGTAGCATATCAATTACTATTTCCTTTGACTGGAAGCCGAGATAAGCCAAGCGACTGACAGCAAAGGAAGAAAGCATGCGGAGTTTAGCAACTGATAGGAAAGGATGGAAGCTGTCGAGGCAATGAAGAACCCAAAGTTTTTGTGCAGTTCCACCAAAATCAAGCATCCCTGTTGGCACATATATTGAGAGAGTGAGATTACTGTAATAGTGGGACTAGTTTATGAAACATACACTAACAAATAGAAGCACCCTCATTATCTTAATGGGTAAAGTTAGCAACATAGTAGTCTTGCTTAAAGAGAGATATTAGTTTATTTAATCAGTGCCAATTAGCTCAACTCAACACTCAAAGCATTGCCGTTTATCATAGGTTGCAAAACTTTAACATGCAAAGATAAAGGAGTTTCTCATGACAGTAGCACGATAGAAATAGAGATGACAGCAAACTAATATGGATGAAGGCCTTAGGCCCGTACCAACCTGAGAAAAAAAGCTTATTCATGTAGTCTATAAGAGATGATAAAGCACTCACTAGAATCACACAATAGTATATATTTTTGTGCACTTCAAATGCATGGTTGAAATCACTCTTGTTTACCAGTGCTGAGATTATATCGAAAGATTATCAAGAACTTCCAGCAGAGTTAAAGCACTGGCTGGGATACAGTTCATTGTATTGTCTTGTGTAGTTCCATTTAATGTATGATTGGCACAACATGATCCCTGTTTGCACAAGTAGGAACAAGGTGAAACCTTCATTAGCTTAGTGAGAAAGGATAGGAAGACATTAGCATATTACTCAACCAGTAGCATCAAATTCATGATGGACAATACGCAAAACATTGCCTCATTGAACCAATGGCAATAAATTGACATGCAAAACAATAGCACTATTATGTCATGACACTAATAATATTCCCTCCCTACTCCACCACATGATTCACCTCCATAGACAAACATACACACGTACATGATTCAGCATAGGGTCCTACTAAAGATTTGTTTAACTCCAACAGGAAAATTAGGCAGTAATAAATTAGTGGTACTTAAGTACTCCTAATTAATTAAGTGAGACAGCAGAAGTGGAAGGGCTCCCTGGAGGATCGTCTCACATGTAAGGTAGTCGTTGCCGGAGCCCTTGAATGGCCTCAATGAGGCCTCTGGCTTCAGCAAGATTGCCTTGGCACTGTTTATTCTTCTTCTTCTTCCTCTTCATGCTCTCTTTCTCTTTCTCCTCACCAGTTGGTGAAACCAAGTACATGATTGGCCTTCTAATTCAGAATTGGTTTTGTCAGTGAGGGAGTACAAGTGTACTAGTAAAAACATCATTATTTTCTCATGGCAGTCGGAAAATAGAGATGAACACATGCATTAAATATCATTCTTACCTAAAGGAAGGTTATGGCGCCAATATGGATGATGAGGATTGGAACACAGATCTCCCTTTGTGCAGTTCCACCAAAATGAACCAACTGTTCCATTCTGACATTCCAGTTAAACGGCACAAAAGTCACTTCTTTTAAGAAGAGTTTTGTGCAGTGCACCAAAAGGTCACAACAGCAACCACGTGAATTGGATATCCCTGTTTGCACAAAAAGGCATAGAGGAAACAGTCAGAGTCTCGAACAATTACAGGCAAAAACATTTGGCTAAACTTGTCATGGCTTATAACAGTGGGTGCACCAGCAGTCCAACACCATGTACGTAAACAGGGACATAAAGTGGTGATTCATTTGTTGCCCCGAGAAACAAACATCCAAGAAACATATATGGGTTGGTCCCATTTTTGTTCACTCTAGCCACCTACTCCTATGTGTGGATAGCAAATCTAGTCCTGGTCATACCACTGTGTACAGCGTTACCCCTATATTTCCCTTTTCGACCAAGAGACCGGTTGGATGACCAGTTTGTACTACTTTCACCCCCTTTCCTTCCTGTTTATACCAAGTCCGATGTACACACAGGCGGAGCTATGTGTATGGCTGAGGGGGATGTGGCCCCCCCAAACCTGGTAGCTTTTGTGAAGATTTTTTTTAAGATGGCATAGATTGAGAAAAATAGGGACTTTTACCCCTTCATAAAGCCATATTTTGCATTGCCCCTCCCAATGATCCTGTGCAAGCTCCGCCACTGGATATACATACTAAATTCCCCCACCCCCACTTTATTTCTTGTTTGAACCAAGTACTCCCTCCGTCCAGAATTACTTGTCATCAAAACGGATCTGTCTAGAACTAAAATACATCTAGATACATCCATTTCAATGACAAGTATTTTCGGACGGATGGAGTACAAGATTCAACTCCATGAAGTAGCTTTACCTCTAACAATAGAAGAAAAAATATGTGACGTTGGACCATCCGATCGAGAGGGGCTGAGAGGTAGAAAATGATGCACATGCAGCGACGTAGCGAGCTGGGGAAGTAGCGCTAAGGCGGTTTCGAACGAAGATATACCTAAAGGTCGTCGGGATGTGGATAGGTGGGCGGCGGGAGGCCGGATCCGCCCACAGGCAACGACGAAGGGATCGGAGGACCTCCCACGCTGGCGCTCGGCCAGAGATAACGGTGCGGCTGGCAGTGGGTCTCCTCCCTCGCTGTCGACGATGGCCTAAACGCTGCCCCTCCTCCCCTTCACCGGTGGAGGGGGATACGTCCGGATCTGTAACCAGTGGTGAGGATAGAATGCTAGTGTTTTTTGAAGGGAGAAAGACGGTGTTACTACCCCTATCTTGTTTAAATCTAGAGAGGATGAGAGTGTGTGAATAGAGCAACCCTAGCAAGCAAGCGGGAGGCTCCGGCCTATATATATGTAGTGAGCAACCCTAGCAAGAAAGCAACCCCTATCTTCGTCAACCCGTACAAGACCGAGAAATTTCATTACTACAACGCCCTCTCCCTCGCGGACTGAGCTCCGGTGCCTTAACTGCACTTGCCTTTGGGTGCATGACAGGAGGGCCAACCACCTGTTGGGCCCACCTGTCATGGACGCAAAGGCAGGAGCAGTAAGTTGAAGCTTTCGCTATCCCTCTCGCACGAGGTGGACGGACATGAAGTAGTGCCTTCGATACTGTAGAAGTAGGAGTAATCATTATTGTTCATCTTCTCGAAGAGGCGAAGAGCCAAGTGCAACCCGAACGTGGCAGTTGCGAACGCTCGCGTGGTGCGGTTCCTTGGAGTACTAGTCAGGCTCTTGCATGAGACAAAATTGCTATTGTTTAACAATTAAACTCCATTATCCATTGGTTGATACTCATTCTGCATAGGTCCACGCGCTTAGCACCGTTTCCTCCTGGGGTCACCAATGTTTATTTGCTAATTAATAGCATTGCATGCAATGAACTAGCCATTGCAGGTCATTAAAAGCATGCACACCTCTCATCTCTTATTGGTTGATATGTCAAGAAACAAGAAACAAGGTAGAAGTTAATGCACCGCGCCTAAGTGTTTTGGGACTATTTGGTTTTCGTAAGGCTGGTCATAGTGGGGAGTAACTTAGACTAGTGTCATGCATATGACACTAGCCTAAATTACTACCTTCATAATGCAAAGTAACATAATAGTAGTATTTTAGATGGCTTCATTTATTAGCTTGTAGACTCATCTTATCTTGAAAAGCACTATGTTACAGTAACATATTATGTTACCACCTCTCATTAATTACTTGCCACATAAGCAAAAAATTCTTGGAGCGCGCTATGTTACTAGCTAAGTTACTCCCACTATGGCTAGCCTAAGATGACTTCAACACCTAGACGGAGGGAGTAGTATAGCCCTGTAAACTGGAAAGGAGTATTTGCCTTTCTAGATATTTCAACAAGTGACTAGACTACACCGTGTGCAGTACTCCCTCCCTTCCGGTTTATAGGGCTCAAATCTCAAATCTCATGAACCAAGGCATTTTGCGATTGGAGGAATGTATCTCGTACTTTACAAAACTACCCTAATTAAACTCATGCATTAATTACGTAGTTCTCTCGTTTTCCTCTCTGCCTTGGTCGTGGTGCACAATATTGAGCACTCCTATATGACTAGCCGCTCTATCTACATGCGGTACATTTCAAAGCATCCGGGCCTGTGTGCCATCCACCAAATCACAGCGAGGTGCTACAGTCGAGACTCACCTGTAACCTCGGTGTGGGCGTCATGACCCGTCATATCACAAAACCCACTCCTTTACCAGTAGTGGTAAGGTGGCCTCCAAGTTGGACTAGACGAAGCAACCATCATTTTACTGGAACGCTCGTTCAAGCCCTTTCTTCCCTTTCTTGAAGAAAACCTCACTCCAGGCTACTCACTTCTGCCATTTTTCTTCTGTACCGACGAAGGAAAGGTGGGCGAATCAGTTATGCTGCTATATTTTCATTCCAAGAATCTTCTTTTTGCGAAGCACCGACCGATTCTCACATCCTATTCTTTTCCCGTTTTCATTGCGCTTGTGGTTTCCTTTCGATTGCTTTTTGTTTGTCAGTTCATTGATGGATCCTGGAGCACTAGGCAAAGAGTTGCTGGCGGACAACCCACTGGAGACAGCGATCTCCAGGAAGCAAGCACCGACCAACGAGTTGACCATGTTGGCGGGCCAACCCATGGAGACGAAGAACTCCAAGAAACAAGCATTGGCCAAAGAGTTGAGGATGTTGGTGGACGAACTCCTCAAAGGAAGTTGGAAGAATGGCAAGGGCCCCACCGTGCCTACCCTAGGAACTCTGATTGCCACCTATGTGAGGCTCAAGACCGAGTTTGAGGAGATAGTTGCCGTTGAGAAGCAGTATTCCCCTGGCAAGGTGATGGCCCCCATCGAGGACGAGGAGATGGCCCCCGGAGGGATGAGATCCCCCGGTGAGCTGCACAAGGTAAAAAATAATGGCTTATTACCATAGTTGTGGTTTTTGATTATTTGCAATGTGCTTGCTAATATGTTAGGGTTGTGCAGGTGCCGGTGGACGTCCTTGATGATTCCGATGTCGTGGCCCGTCCTGTTGGCATCGCCTTGGAGATCGATTCCGATGCCGCTATCCATCCAGTGGTCATTGCCTGAGAGATCGATGACAAGAAATAGTTGGTCGGGCTAATCCTTCAGGGTAGTTTGCATTGCCCTGTGTTTAATTACCAGAACAATGCGTGTTATCAAACCATCTTAGGGCTAGTGCACTGTCTTGTGTGGGCGGATCTTGCTACTTTTGTTTGATAGTGAATCATGCGATGAATCATGCGAACCCTCTTCGAGTTATGGAAACAGATGTATCCTCACCAGCTTTTGATGTAATATATGGCATGATTAGATGTAAGTTTGAACTGTTTATCATATCAACAGGGCTTGTTTGATGATTCTTGGTGTTAGTAGGCTAGCTACTGTGCAAGCTATAGTACTTGCAAAACACTCACCGAAGAGAAACGTTGGGGCTGATGAGCTCGTGGTATGCTTATACTTATCCCTCGTCGATCGACCAATAGCCCTAGCTCCTAAAATTGTAGGCTTACCGATCGATGACCTAGGCGGGCTAGTTTGGCCTAGTGGGTTTCAATGATATGACGTGCAACACAAAATCATAGTAGTGCAGAGACGTACTCCCTCCGTTCCAAAATATATGACCTAGGCGGGCTAGTTTGCCCTAGTGGGTTTAGTGATATGATGTGGTACAGTGCCATCCAGTCTTCGCGTGTGGTAGCAGTATTGCGGGTACAGTAAGTTTTCTTGAAGAAGCGAAATTCAACGAAATCATGATGGTTCCTTCGTCCGAACAACTTACAGTGGGAAAGGTTGGGCCTGCGATACGACCGGGGTAGACCAGGATAATTTTGTGCATGGCGGGTGGACCAGGATGGTCGACATCCCACATGTCGGCGAATGAAAGTATTCTTTCCGATATAGTGGACGAGCAACGAGTATTCATTGTTTATTTTTGATGAAAACTATTGTCTCCACTGTTACGACGGAGGAGTGTGAAACACGGCAGCCCAGTGAACTTGGCATGTGCACCACTCCCTCCTTCCTCATGTAATGCCCAGGTTACAGCTTTTTCTCACTTTCTCTCTATCTATTTCCTCTCAAATGTTTTTTACCTTTCTTTTTTAAGACACAATTGTTTTTATGCCTTTTTAGAATTATTTTTTTATACCTAGGAGCACATGTAGAGATGGGCTCTTGTAGAGCCCACCCCTTGACTTTGTCAATGCCTCTCTCTCCTCCACATAAGGAGTACTACTTGCTACGCATGCATGCGGCGGGCAGCTGGCGTCTTAGGGGCCAGGGCGGTGAGAGCAGGCTCCGGAAGCAGTCCGGACTCTAGCATAATTTTGGTTCTTACAGTATTTCTTTCTCCATTGACAGGTAGGCCCGCATAGATAGATAAAGAACACGAGCTAATGAGGCGCATGCGGACTGTTTGACTGGTCAACCAGACAAATACGGAGCTATACGCTGAGCCAGTGACCGTATAATCACCATATCTCGTATACAATGATCAAAGTGAGCTATCAAGACAAGTTCGATGACCGCCAATGCATTTTACTCGGTAATAAATGACCATGGTTGAAGAGGAATCCAAATTTGCTTCGTCTTCTGTCCTTGAGCTCTTGACAAACCAATGCACTATACGGTTGTCCGGCCACTCCACCCCAGAGCTCTCACCAAGCGTCGTTCATGCCACCGCGCCGCACACTAACCGGTAAGGCAGCGATGGCATCCCGCCGCGCCGAGTTCCTCGCCGCCCATGACCGCACACAAAATGGTAGGGAAGCGATGGCATCCCGCCGTGCCGAGTTCATCGCCGCTCGCGACCTCACAACTATGTGGGAGGAATTTGAAGATGCCAAGGCCGAATGGGAGGTAGAGCAAGAGGCGGCCAAAGCCGCACAGAGGGAGCGGAAAAGTCAGAAAGCACTCAAGAAAAGAGAGGACCGCCGCTGCAAGAAAGAAAAGGACACACGCACTGCTGCGGAGAGGTCGGCGGAGATCCAAGCACGGTGGGGTGTCGCTGACAAATCCGGGAAGGAGAACGACGGCGTCTGGCCAGCATGTGAGAGGTAGTAGTACTAGTAGTTAGTGTGTGTGTGTGTGTGTGTCTGAGTACGAGCATGTACCAGTACTACTAGTTACTACTGTAGTTTTTAGAGCAAATTACTAGTACATTGGCCTAGACTAAATAGAAAAATTCCTATCCTAAGCATCAAATGGCATATCTTTCTCTATAGGAATTGAGATGCATGTCATCTCACTTCCTATGATTTTCATATTCCTATCCTATGAACGAAAGGAGGCCTCTGTTGGAGTAACTACTATAGCTAGCGGTACTGCTGGTACAGTAGTTTTCTTCAAGAAGCGGAATTCAACGAAGTCATGATGGTTCCTTCGTCCAAGCAACTTCAAAGTGGGAAGTGGGCCTGCGATTTGACGGCTCATTAGTCATTGTTACTACGACGCGACAACCTGGGTGACTCCCTTGGAGTTTTGTGTGCATGGCAAGTGGACCAGGATGGTCGACGTCCCACATGTTGGCGTACGGAAGTATTCTTTCCGATATCGAGGAGCAAGGAAACCGCGTGGTATAGTATCACTGCTGATTGGTTCGCAAAAAAATAGTATCACTGCCGATTTATAATTATTTTTTATTTCTGATGAATGCTAGCGTTTCAACTCTTACGACGAAGGGTGCCAAACACGGCATGTGCTGGATGTCCCACACATCAGCGAAAGGAGTGGGACATGAACAGCGTGGTAGAGCCCAGCGTAAAAAAATAGCGTGGTAGAGCGTCTCCACTTCTTCCACTCCTGGGTCGGAGACCACACGTAGTAGTACTTAGTGGTATGAACGATACAAAGTGCGACCTGGAGACAAAGACATGTCTAGTTGGAAGGTCTCGGGGCATACACGTAAACAAATATAAAAGTTAATATGTGCCTCCAACTAATATAGTAGTAGTAGAGTACTTAGGCACGTACTCCATAACATCACCGTGCATTGCACGTACAACATTTAGTGGTAGTACGTAGTAAGAGACAAATGCCGCCCAAGAGTTCCCTTCTCGACCTACTTTTGGGTGTTTGGTAGAGTGTATGGAGGGTGCATGAGTCCACACTAGTTTAGCACAAATACACTAGAAGCATGCATGAAGAGGGGTGTTGAGTTGAGCATGCATGAAGAGGGAACAACTATGCTGAGACGAGAACGCAACCAAACACACCCTATATGCCACGCATGTTCATACCATTTGTGCCTTTATACTTCACTTACTGCGCTACATTACTCAGGTTCCTACGTCCACTCCTGGGTACATGTTCGTCTCGTAGTTCCAGTCCCACGTGTTCTTCATATAGATGGAACTATCCTTTCATAACACGTGCACCTTGATGCTAGATGTCTCGCTTGTTGGCAAAAGGATGAACAAAGCTCATGTAAAAAAATAGAGTGGAAGAACATAGATTCCGGACGACCGAGAAGGAGCAAGGAACCTCGTGGTGGAGCGGCTGCGCTCATAATATTTAATATTATTCAGCGATATAAAATTAACCAATCATCTCCACGGTGGACTGGAAGAGTACGAAACACAGCAGCCCAGTGTAGTATCATACTAGTACATGGCTAACCCACGCTATCACCATATTTCTTGGCTTCCGTGCGACACCTATCTCTAGTAATCCAGCAGCCTATATCGCTTCTCCCTCCTCGTCTCTATCAAAGTGCGGCAGGCTGGCGTTTCTGCCGTCTATTGAGGTCGGTTAGATATCACATGTTAGCGACATGCCAAGAGGATTCTAAAAAATTCCTTTCACGTTCCGTTTTCAAAAAGAAAAAAATTCTTTCACGTACGAATTTGCCTGTATGCTTTGAGCAACTTGCATGTCCTATACTGCTCCTGTTTGATACTCTAACTTAGCTAGAGGTTAGACTAACTCATGACTAACCCTGAACTAACTGTAGCCAAAGAGGTGTTTGGGTGACAGGGTTAGATTGACAATAAATGCACTTCATGGAGAGAGAAAAGTGATTTTTCAGTGGTCCCAATGAGAACTATCTCCAGTTAGCACCTCTTGGGTGGGATAGTTTTTTTTGGTGGGTTCGGTGCAACTTGCTCCAGTTTAAACCCTCATGCTTGGATAGTTTAGGGATATTTGAGCCCCAACTAGCTCAAACTAACTCTAACCCATGGATCCAAATAGGGCCTATGGCCAGTCTCGACGCGGAGCAGTCGCATGCACCGGGAAGCGGCACTCTCTCGGCTGTCACGCCACTTCAAAGCCGGCGCCAGTGAGAGGTCGCCTCCGCTTTGGCCGGGAATTAATGTGGCACTAACGCTCCAGGGGGACTCTGACCGTTTCACGCGGGAAGCGCGCGCTAGCAAGGGAGTATAGGTTTTGAACCGTTTCAGGTGTAGTACTGGTAGTTTGCAAAACTACTCAATTATTGCACTCGGTTTCCAAAGAAATTGTGGTAAAAAACATTACTCCACAGCCTAATTCCCTTCTCCTTCCTCTTCCACCGCCCGCGCACGTCCGCGGGAAGCGACCGATCAACCCTTATACTCCCTCCGGTCCTTTTTACTCTGCATGTTAGAATTCTCTGAAGTCAAACTTCACAAAGTTTGACCGTATTTATATGAAAAAGTATCAATATCTGTCATGCTAAAGTTATACAATATGAAACTTTAAGTCATCACACATCTATTGGTATTGATTTTAGATTGTGAATGTTGATACTTTTTTCTATAAAGTTGGTTAAACTTTACGAGGCTTGACTTCAGTCAAATCTTATATGCAAACTAAAAAGGACCAGAGGGAGTATATGAGTGCTAGCATAAAAAGATGCATGCATGACCACTAAAATTTCCATATTAAAGCGCCGCTCCGGCGGGAGTATGGTGTATGTTGTTACCTTCCGCCGGCCCATGGCTACTGGGCGACGGCGACTAGAGAAGAGGCGGCGGGAGGGGAATGAATGCAGCTACTGTTTGGGTTCGCCTTCCGGCTTAAATAAATGCGCAGCATCACGTGTACCCGCGGGTGCACAAATTGTAACATATGTGTATGCTTAAGTGGGCGTCACGTAACTGGTGTGTGTGTGTGTGAGAGAGATTCTGAGAGACAGAGTGCGTGTGTGCGACTCTACTCTTCGGACATGTACTCAACCTTTTGCATCGGGATATAAGTATAATGGTATTTACTTTAGCTAGTGATTTATGTGGCCATGTTAACGTGGTTGTGTTAAAAAAATGTCACTTCCTACTCGTGATTTGCGTTATATAATTACAAGCAAGATTCTCGTGCATTGCACGGAACATCAATATGCATTTTTTTTACAGAACACCTGTTGTGATTGACCCATGCAGGAGTAATCCCATGTGTAAAAACTAGTGATATCTCAAGAATTTTATCGGAAAACTGGTATCTCGAGAATGTCATCGAAAAAATGAAAGATGAGAGATAAGGCGAGGAGGAGTGGAGTGTGCTGGTGACTGGTGGTCAGAATGGGTGGAGGCATGGGGATGGACGGCGCCGGCAGGCGGCAGCGGCCACCATGCATGCTAGATTGTTCCAGAGACTTATTCCTTTTTTAATTGCTGAGCAATGAGGTTGCGAGAGATAATGATGTGGAGAGAGGTGCCGGTATCTTTTGTAAAATTATCATAGTTTGCTTTCTATCCTCAGATATAGATCATACGGTCTGTATTACAAGATGGCAGGCACACCATCACCACCAACTCATTTTTTTATAAGGGTACAGATGATAAGTTTGCTGACTACTAAAGTAAAGTGGAATTTGTCCATGTTATGCAAGTAAATAAAGGTGATTGTTTATCATACGGGTAAGGTTGGATGAAGGGTGGTAGGAACAAATGCTCCGCCTAGAGCATGTGTGTGTGAGATGGAGTCTTAGTGTGTGTGTGTGTGTGTGAGAGAGAGAGAGAGGAGAGAGAGAGATGGAGTCTTAGTTTGTGTGTGTGAGAGAGAGGGAGAGAGATGGAGTCTTAGTGTGTGTGCGTGTGGGGGGGCGTGCGTGCTTGCGTGTGTGTGTTTGTGTGTGTGAGAGAGAGAGAGATGTAGTCTTAGTGTGTGTGTGTGTTGGGGGTGCGTGCGCGTGTGTGTGTGTGTCGCGGGGTCCTCTGTGGCGGATATAATTTAAGTGTGCATGATTTTCATCATAGAGAGGTGATGTGTATGGCAGAGGCCACCAACGATGGGGTGCGAGAGAGAAAATGCCCGTAGAGAGGGGAGAGAAAGTGTGTGCGCGTGAGAGGAGTCGACTTCGAGAGAACGTGTTTGTTCGAGAGACACCGAGGAAGACTACTATATATCGATGGTGCATGTAGGCGGGAATTAAACTAAGGGATGGTCTTATTGGTTTTAGGGATATAGGGGAAGAATGAGAGGCGGGGGGTAGCTAGAAGGAGATTGTTAAGTGTGAGTGTGTCTTTTACCCATCCAGGCGGAAGTTATGTGCACAAAGGAGGAGAACCATTCGATGTGGCGTTAGGATTGAGGGTAATTAACTACGTATGGAGACATAGAGACCTTGAACGTGCATGTGTGAGAGGTATACATGTATACGTGGGATGTGTGTGTGTGCGCGCGCGCATGATTGAGATAAAAGAAAGAAGACATAAGTCATAAGATCAACGACATGGGAGAGACGGATCGGTATGACAATATGCATGCATGTGAGAATGCATGGAAGAATTCCTGACAATTGAGCATGTGTTTTTGTCTTTAAGAGATAGTGGCGTGGGCTGGAGCATGCATCTATGGCGAGCAGAGGGAGTGAGGTGCAACGATTGTGCAAAAGAGACCAACCTATAAATGCATATGTATGGAGAGACATATATAGTGTGGGTGATAGGAAGCAAGACTCCGTGCGAGAAAGAAATGTTGATGGAGAAACTACAGATAGATACAGAGATGGAGATGCTAGCTAGAGGGACATCCGCTAGTTTAGGTGTTGGAGATGACCGTCAGGTGGTTCAAAGGGTGAAGTTATATATGTGTGTGAGAGGGCACTTGACTGCATGTAGAGAGAAACATATGTAGTGTGTGTGATAGGAATCAAGAGTGAGGGCGAGAAAGAAGGTTGATGGAGAAACGGATAAATAGAAAGATAAAGATGCTAGCTAGTGTGCGTTAGAGATAGGAGTCGAGTGGATCAGAAGGCTGGGTTATGTGTGTGGGTGTGAGAGAGATAGAGAGAGGGTGCGTGTGAGTCACATACAAACAGATATCAGAGAGAAATGAGATCCAGAGAGACGGAGTTTTGTGTCTGCGAGAGAGAAAGATATTTCACAATGATAGTGATAGCTAGAGATACATACGAGGGAACGCAAGATATCTCTAGGGAGAGAGGGTGTGTGTGAGCGACATACAAGAGAACAATGGAGAAATATGAGACCCTGGGAGACAGAGTTTTTGTTTGTGTGTGAGAAAGAGATATTGATGAGGAAGAGTCGTAGGTTCTCATATCTAAGGAGCGAAAGACATCTCTGTATGAGGGGTGTGCGAGTGGCACACATGGGAATAGTAGAGAGAAATGAGACCCCGGGAGACAAAGTTTTGTGTTTGTGTGAGATAAAGAGATTCCACATGGAGAATCATAGTTAGAGACACATAGAAGGGAGCGAGATATACTTAGAGAGAGATAGAGTGATGAAGGCCGAGGGAGAGAGTACCGTCAGTGTGTTACGAAGATAAAAGATCATTGTCGACATACATGTAGCACGAGAGATACCTGAGAGACGATGAACGCGTATAGGTCCAGAGAGATAGTCCTATATAAGCATGAGTGATAGCTATATGAGACGAATATCTGGATTAAAGGGGATTCAAATATTTAAACTGGAGATCACGACATCGATAATATCATAACGCAAATTGGTGTATCAAACATGCATATTCATTTGAATTTGGGCACATGTGTAATGTTATATAGTTTATCAATATTGGTGATCCATAGATTCTTCAATTACAAACAATGCATGGTTTATATGCAATTAATGTCTAAACGGGATTACACTATATGTTGCGTGTGTGAAACACATTATACATGTTTGAGAAGTAAAAAAAACCCACATGAAACACACATTAATTGGAGACAGTTAGCGAGGAATGCATACATTGGATTTCAACATAAAGTGGTTTCAAATATTTGAAAATCCAAATTGATGGATACAACCTTATGAATCTGAGATCATGCCATTTGTAAACCATATTTATGTATAAATGGTGTTGTGCTTTTGAAAGTATATATAAAAAATTATGTATATAGAATGTAATTCCAATTGAAAATGGATCCCGCCTGAAAAAAATAGAATACAAACGGGATTCGAATTGAGTTGGCACGGTAAACGTGCACTCTGCAAAATTTGAACGAAGCGGGGAAAGTCACAGTAACCGCCCGGAACCAAAATCTGCGAGATGGAAATCACTATTGCCTATCCCTGCCACGCAAAGCCTATATGATGGATTTCTATAGGTTTCGATAGGGGTAGGTTTGTAATTTCACCCAAACGTGACATAACCGCCTCTCACCCGGATTCATACACGGTGGGCGCCAAAACACAGTGTGTCCTCGGCCGAAATCGACTCCCTCCCCGATTCATATTCATACACGGTGGGTGCCAAAAACAAACTCTCGACGGCAAATATTTGGTGTATGCGAGATTACCGTCCTATCCCCGACCGACTAGAGTTGCTGTGATGTAGTAGAAATTTGGAACGGGGCTAAGTTTGTAAATTTCCTCGCATTTGAGACAAGCACGCCCTGAATACATGGTTCCCCCTTCCTCTCTACCTCCCTTTTCCCCATTCGTACTCCGTGGGCACCAAAACACCCTCTCCACCCCACCCTCCTCCGTCCATCGCCGTCCGCCACCCCATCCACCGCCGTCCTCCTCCACCATGTCGGAGCTGATACCCCGACGCCGTCGTCCATTACAAGAGATCGGCCTCTCTCATCCACGGCTTTGGACCGGGATCCTTGCATCCCGTCCTCTTGCTTCATCCTCGTTGTCGTCCACCTTGCCGGCGCTGCTCCTACGACCGTCTCATCCACCGCGCCCTGCCGCCACCGTCTACCCTCCTAGATCTGCTTCCACGCTACCAACAGCCATCACTACCGCAGCACCGTCAAATTCTCAGCAGATTCCTACACGGCGCCGCACCAGAGGCGGTACTCTTTCGTATCTGCTCAACTTATTTATCGCAGCAAGAAAATAGATCGCCACTGGTTTACTCTGATTTCTTGCCTTGGTTGCGAAGTTCCCTTTGTCCAGTTTGCACCTTCAGATCCGACATGGCACGCTCAACACCATACTCGCAATGCTTATGGTTTTCCCCTTTTATATTCCACACTAGTTAAATCACAGTAGACTAAATTTCAAAACTGGGTCAGTCGATTTTTCAGAGCTCGACGGAGTTCGCCGGTGCGATCGAAGGGGCTCGGGTGGTTGTGGGGCCTCACCGAACAAAGAAAACTCGACACGGGTGGGGGTTGGGATGGGGATGGCGGAGGAACATAGGCGGTGGGGGCCGGTGGTCCGGCCGGTGGCCCGTGCGGTGTTCTGTATGGGAAGAATCAGAGACGAGGAAGAAGAAGGGTTAGGAGACGTAGGATCTTCATCCAACCGCCTGAAATGGTCGAGAGACAGCTAGGAGTTGCATTCTTAATGTGCTCTGGTTCATCATGTGTGGGCACTGTGCAACCAACATTTTATTATCCAAAATCCGCTTGCTCTTCTTTACCATGTTCCTCTTCCGTTCTTCTTTAGTATGTACTCTCTCCGTTCCTAAATACAAGTCTTTGTATAGATTCCACCATGGACTACATATGGAGCAAAATGAGTGAATCTACACTCTAAAATGTACCTGGATACATCTGTATGTGATCCATGGTGGAAATCTCTACCAAGACGTATATTTTGGAACGGAGGGAGTATGATAGTAGTACAGTATGTTCCTTGTACTGAAGATGAGCAGGGACATTTGCAGTGTAGAGGTCTATACGGTCGGTTGTGATGGACACTTTGAGCCTCTTTGATTCGTAGGATCTTGTAAAGATAGGAATAGGATTTGTAGTGGCCTGCCCACTTGAATCCTATAAGAATAGCAAGGAAATGCGGGAAGTTGTGTCTCCTTTGAGAGTTACATTGATATTAACAGTACTGCACCTTCACTTGAAGAGAGCTGGTATCCAAAGCCTTTCTAGCCGTACCAGTAATACTATCACATATATTCCAGCAAGTTCCACTTTGCTGATTTTACTCTGATGCTTAAGGTTTTCCCATTATATCTACACTATGATCTGTGTAGCTGCTTTGTGTCGCACTAGCAGCAGTCCACTCTTGAAGCTAAAGACTGCAATGACTTACAAAATTGGCACCAAGGCATTGAGTGCCATTCTGGATGCAATGAAACTCATACGCTCCCCACCTATTGATTCTTGTTCAGAATATCATCCTAATGACTATTCTAACCTCGAGGAGTCAAAGGCAGATGGCCTGTCCTGTTCACCCATCAAGGTGCCTGTTCTAATTTGGCAATGTTTTATTGATTGCGGGTATCTTGCATATGTTTTCTTGCATTTCTTCTACTTTTTTGCACCGCCATCTGCTTAGTTTACTCATCATATATGTCGAGATGCCATGCCCATCCATTATCAATACATATTCCATCTGTCATCATACCATGTTTTCCACTCAAATGTTGTTCTTGTGCATCATACATCAAAAAGGAAGAGGGTGATTGCCGAACCTGAAGGAGCACCAGCAAAGTCCTTGAAAAACATGGTGGTGCCGGAGAAATCAGACAGCACCCCACTTATATTGGATGTACAACCAATGACACAAAACGTAGGGCCGACTCCAGCAGACTGTACCCATACTTCACTGGCCCCACCACTAGCCCCACCACACAGGACCTGCACTCCAACAAAAGGTATACCGATTTCATTTGCCATAGCACCAGCTATACCATAGAAAAATCCCACTCCAGCAAAAAGTACAGCAAGTCCACCAGCCGAAGACCTATCCCAACTGCAGAGACGGCCAATTCCTACAGATTGGAACCCCATTCCATTAGTTCCCAGTTTAAAAGACAATGCTTTCAATATTGTTAGGGACTACGTGCATATATTCCCATCATGGGAAGATTATTGTGAAGACAAACACCATTTTCACATCTTCCTGTCCAACTTACGTGTAAGTGCTATTATTCATGGCTATTATTTTCCTTTTTTCTGCTGATTGAACACATCAATGATTTACATTACATTGTTGTAACTAGGCGAGGGTCAATCTCGATAGTCATGACGAGCAAAGCTTGCTTGTGCTTTTCAAGGAAGCATTGCAGTAGTATCGGTGTTACCTGAGGAAATCACACTTTGATGGCAAGTCTATAAACGAATTTCTGGTCAAGTCTCATGTGCTAAATTTAGAAGACATTGAATGGAAAAACCTTATTATGCACTGGTCTCGTTCCCAGGATGAGGTACTGTCTATGAAATCACATGACAATTTGAACTTTTGCCTTTCCGCATGTGCCTTATGGATCTTTTTTGCAGGAAATCTGCTCGAAGAAGAATTCCGGTTTGACAAGAACGACAGGATATCTCAAATATGCTGCCCGCTGCTTTGCTCTTGTTAGTACCTGTTGTCATGTATCACTGTACTTGCATACATACCTGGTTCATTATGTGACAGCAGTATGCATGATAGCTTGCTTATCAATTGTTCGCTCCAAATTATCTGATCTGTATGAATGGTTACATTAGTGTAGAATATATCCAATGCCAATGTTTCTTTTAGCTCTGCATTGTTCTTATAAGTACATGTTATCCTTTATCAGTGTACTTATAATGACAGGTAGTTGTTCATGTACCATCACTCTGCAGCTTATTTTCCTTTGCCCTCCATTTTCTACACATCAGATCTATATTTACTCTTACCATAAGGTTGGTACTGAAGAAGTTTAGTTGTGCACTGCTCTTGGCTGTACCTTTTGCATGTATTGCTGCACTTACATTTATAGCTACTTGGTTATGTAGCATCACTCTTCATCTTATCTTAAATATTCTCCATTTTTCGTATATTATCACATCTATATTTACTCTTAACAAAATGTAGAATAAAGGCAATGCTTTTGAAGAAGATTCTGTGGTAAACTTCTTGAATTGCCCCCCCCCCCCATCAGCATGGACAAGGCCTTTATTGAGCCTGTCTTCACCAATAATGTAAGTTTATCCATCTCAAGCCTTCAAACTTTGTTGTATATATTTGGTTAGGCATGACTGCAACAGCTGTTTATTTTTGGTGTTTGCATCAAATTGCTTGTTTAAAGTTAATTATATGTAGTTCATAAACAAAAGTTCGTTCTTTCTCAATTTAAGTTTTCAGTTGTACAACCAAGTTCCTTCTTCATACCATGTAAATTAAACTATACAGAGCAAGTGATCTTCTTTTGCACTGCATGTATGCTTCTGTTCTTCATCTGTAATCCAGTGGTGTGGTGAACCTACCCACTACAGCACAATGTCATATTCTGCAATGTCTCAACTATGAAAAATGTCATATCATTCTACTATTATTTTAACCGTCTCTTTATTTGCCAATCTGAAATGGTATAAATTGATAGCACACTAACCATTGATACTTATGAGTTCTTGATCTGTAATCCAGTGGTGTCGTGAAGCTGCCAACTCCTTCACAATGTCATTTCCTGCCATGTCTTGACCTGAACAATACCATATTGTGTTAATGCAAATTTAAACCGTGTCACTTTATTCGTCAGTAAGAAATGTGATGAATTGTCAGCACTGATACTTTTATGTGCAAAACCTGTCATCTGTCTGCTTGTTTATCTTTTGAGAGTGAGGAAGATATAAGTGTTGAACAAGCACAGTCTCATCATCTTGCTCAGCTGCTTGCGCTGCAGCTCCCCAGCAGGGCTAACCTTTCTTGAACTCTATTGAAGTGATGTCAGTTTTGTATATTATTTTGTCAGCGTGTTTATTTGCACTGGTGGCGATCTTTGATACCCAGTGTATGTAATCTGTTGTCTGCTTGTGCTTTATTATCATAGTGGCGAACTTTGATGCCCAATGGATGTAATATGCCGTAATTTTTTTATTGTATACTATAGGTTTTTTCTTATTCACGATGCTGCAGTTATTTTACTGTATATATATCCTGTATTCGCAGTAAACCGGCCAAACCGTAAAATTACGATACAAAATCAGGTCGTCATGCAATCATGATGTAGGTTGGGCCTGAAATGTGCCGATCAGCTCACGGGCCGGCAGCAGCCCAAAATGAACCCCGGCCCATGATTGTGTGAATCAAATCACGGGCTTTTAACAGGCCAAAATTGTCTGGGTCCTTGTTTGGCCCAATCAGATATCGGCTGCGAGCAGGCCGGATGCAAACCGGGCCGTAGTTAGGCCCAACTATATGACGGGCTTTTAACAGGCCGAAATTAATATAGGGCCGAAATGTTAAATGGGCCCTTAACAGGCCAAAACTAATATCAGGCCGAATTACTAAGTGGGTCTTTAGCAAGTGGGCCCAAAAGCATAGTGTCCAATTGACAGGCCGAATCTGATATGGGCCATAATTGAGCCCAAAGCCTCTTAAAGGGCCGGACCTGATCTGGGCCGTAATTTGGCCCAGAACATGGTAGGCTTTTAACGGGCTGGATCTCATATGGGCCACTATTAGGCCCGGAGCATGGCAGGTCACTAATGGACCGGATCAAATATGGGCCGGCATTTGGCCCAAAACATGGCAGCCAGTTAATGGGTCGGCCTACTAGGGTCCTCAAAATCTTGTGGGCCTATAGCTGGGTCGGCCCATTAATGTCAGCGAAATCTCGTGGGCCTTTAGCTGGGCCGGCCCATTATGACCCGCAAGAATCTTGTGGGCCTTTACCTGGGCCGGCCCATTATGGCACAAAAAAATCTTGTGGGCCTTTACCTGGGCCGGCCCATTATGGCCCGCAAAACCTTGTGGGCCTTTAGCTGGGCCACCCCATTATGGTCCGCAAAATTTCGTGGGCCTTTAGCTGGGCCGGCCCATTATGGTCCCCAAAATCTTGTGGGCCTCTAGTTGGGCCGGCCCATTTAAACTTGTTGGGCCGTGCCACGTGTCGACGTATCATAGGCGCCTTCTGTCCAGTGAGTGGATGACATCTGTCCCGACGATGAGACGACACGTGTTTCCTCTAGCCAATGATGATTTTACACGTGGAAAATCCCCATTGGTCGGGGTTGTTAACGGGTTATCGGATCCAAAACCCGACCCGATAGATTAACGGCGTTCCGTTATGGTGGATGCCACGTGTCGGTTACCCTTGACGAAAGCACTTCTGTGACGCGCGATTTATCGTCATGGAAGTGGACACTTCCGTGATGATAATTTTGGTAATGTCATTCAACACTTCTACGACAGCACAGGTATGACTATCTTGATTTTGTCATAAATTTGTCATAGATCTACATGCATGACAAAAAAAGCGACCTACTGTGACAAACATGTATCATCACGGAAGTGTATTTTTTTTGTAGTGATGATTGGGCTAATATGCACGAGAAACGTACCATGATGAGCTCGTATAGGGCCCGGTTAGCGCTATCGTTCCGGTTCCTCTCCTCCAACAGCTTAGCCGTCATCTCCTCCATCTCCTTTTGTGCCTCCTTTTTGCCTCCTCCACAAGCTCCTTCGTATTCAATCTCTCCTTCTCAACAATAGCCTGCAACACACCACTCCTCGTTAGCATTGTAATCATCGACGGAAGCACACACAATGTAATGGAGGAAAGGTGAGAGAGTCCGTATAACTAACCGCCATGGCGATCTCCGCGGGCCGTGCATGAGGCGTTGTCTCAGGATCAGAGCTACTCAGGTGCTTCTTGATTTGTGGGAGAGTCTTAGGACAACGTATCAGTCCATCACCAATGGCTAGAGAGCCATGGGACCTCCTGCCACCAGATATCATCACCAGCTCTGTATCAAAAGGATCCTGGCTCGGGTTAAAGTCCTCCCCTTTTCTCGCCTTCCCCTCGTGTCTGTACTTCACAAGCTTGTGGTGGGAGGTCTTGTTGGTGAAGCTCTCTGGATCATCTAGGTCAGACTCCGTGAATGGCTTGCCTTCTTGTACGGGGCCATATGGGCCATGCCATAGAGGTCTAACAGACCTGGCATAGGCTTCTTGTGGTGGTGCGCCTAAGAGAGAGGAACAAAATATTAGTTAAGGGCTCAAGCTAGCATGAAGAATGATATTGCTATGTAAATAGGTCATTTTGGAGCTAAGAAAGGTTATTATGTCATTTTCGAGAAAAATAAGCTAAGTTTAGGTCATTTTCGAGGTAACCAAGATTATTATGCCATTTTTGACCAAAGTATGCTAATTATATCATTATTGAGCTATCCAAGGTTATTATGTCATTTTAGAGCTAACTATAGCATATTTAGGCATTGTATAGAGCTATCTAAGGTTATTATGTCATTTTAGAGCTAATTATGTCATGAATGAACTATCTAGCATGAAGAATGAATTGCATGAATCATGTAGCAAACCACATACCCAGTTATCCCCGTACTCAAACAGGTTGGAGCTCCCTTGATGGTGTGGCACACCTTCCATTTGGTCGCGTTTATCCTTGGCCCTTTGGTGTTCGACTTTCCATTGGGCAGAGCACCACGCATCCACCAACGCCTCCCAATAGTCCATCTTATCCACACACCATCTCGGGGGCACCTAAGTGAGTCAAGAGAAATTTCAGCGCTACACCTACGAATCAAATCAAGAAAACTAAGTTCAAGGCCTTAAGAATAGGTAATTACCTGCATGTAATTATCCTTACTCAGAAACTTTCCGCGACACTTCTGCTTGCCCCTCCTAATACCCTTCGAGGCGTAGTAGTCTCGAACGGCCTGCACCCGAGCCTCGTGCCTTAAGTTCTGAAGTAGGCGCTTGCACTCGTTTTCGACAACCATACACGTGGCCTCCTGCTCTCCTTCCGAAACCCTGTAGAAGGCCTGCAATCAAACAAGACAACACTAATTAGTACAATCACTAGGTAGTGTTGATTTTTAATTCTGTAAAGGAGAAATTACCCAAAACCGACGGAACACAATGTCGGCCACCGTCTCGCACAAGACACCGCCGACCCTCTCCTCCGGCGGGGCCGGGGCAACCGAGTACAGCTCCCAGGCCAGTGCTAGCTGTGGAACCTGACCCTCACCAGGCAACATGACCCACCCAGGGAAGTGTTGCCGGCAAAGCACACCAAGGACCTGGTTGGGCCTATGGGAACCACGGGGCCGTACCCAGCCCCTGCAGTATGACAAGGCCAACGCATTAGATATTAATTTGAAGGAACATGAAGGCAAAAGGTTAAAAAATAGTAAATGCACTTACTTCAACCCTTTAGGCGCAATCAACCACCTCTGGTCGAGGGTCGTCGGCACGGGCAGGAGGTTTGTACAGCCATGCTTGTAGACCTTCTTGCCCTTCTCAACCAGCTCGGCGTCGCTATAGCTATCATCTGAAAAGGTGTCCTCCAAGCCACTAGCCTCCGGAGTCTCGTGGGCCGAAGACCCCGTGACCGGAGTCTTCTGGGACGAAGACCCCGTGACCGGAGTCTTCTAGGACGAAGACCCCGTGACCAGAGTCTTCTGAGACAAAGACTCTAGGACCGGACTCATGTGGGGCGAAGGATCGGCGACCCGAGTCTGATGAGGGGAGGATCAGCGACCGGAGGCTCATGGACCGGAGTCCGAGACGGGTCCACGTCAGATGGAGCACTCCTGTGGTCAGGTGAATCAGCTGAGGGTGGCGGCGAGGAAGGCGTAACAGCCTTCCTACCTCTCCCGCTGCCACGTCCACCTCTAGCAGGCTTCTTCGTCCTCCCCTGACCTCTCCCATCCGAAGAAGAAGCGCCCGCCGCAGTTGTCTGCATACTGTCTAGCAGCGCTCTCCGGAGGGGCTGGCTGGAATAATGGAACCACCCCTCCCAGTAGCGCTCGCAGGAGGATCGGGGCGCTCTGGACCCTTCCCCACCATCCTGTCAACACCTGCAATGACAAAAAGTAAACGAAATTAGTAAAACATAAAAAAATTGAATACCTAACATGAACATAATAATATGTATATAATTTAAGTGTATCATAATAAAAATACACCCGATCAACACAAATATATATGGGGTCGGGGTGTGGTGACAGGGTGTCGCGGT
>NC_057812.1:562722272-562722872 GCF_018294505.1 Triticum aestivum | reverse complement strand
TCGGGGTCGGGGTGTGGTGTCGGGGGTCGGGGGTCGGTGTCGGGGTATCGTGCCGAGGTGTCGGGGTGTCGATCGGGTGTCGGGGGTCGGGGTCTCTTTTTTCCTTTTCTTCTCTTCTTCTTCTTCTTCTTCTTCTTCTTCTTCTTCTTCTCTTCTTCTTCTTCTCCTCCTCTCCTCTTTCTTCTTCTTCTTCTTCTTCTTCTTCTTCTCCTCTCCTCTTTCTTCTTCTTCTTATTCTTCTTCTTCTTTCTTCTCCTCCTCCTCCTCCTCCTCCTCCTCTTCTTCTTCTTCTTCTTCTTCCTCCCCCTTTCTACTTATTCTACTTTTCTTCTTCTTTTTTCATTAAACCTAAAACTAAACCTAAACAAAAAAACTAAACTAAATAACCTAAACTAATTAAACCTAAACTAAATAACCTAAACTAACTAAACTGAAAAACTTAAACTAAATAACCTAAACTAAACAGAAAAGAAAAACAGAAAACAATAGAAAAGAAAACAGGGGCAGGGGTTCACTGTGGGGGGCGGCAACGGGTCGTGGAGGGGCGACGACAGGGCGACGGCGAGGCAGGGTGGCGACGGGGCGGGGAGGGCCGGTGAC
>NC_057812.1:562666401-562722144 GCF_018294505.1 Triticum aestivum | reverse complement strand
CGGGCGGAGGGGGCGATGGGGCCGCATGGCTCCGGGGCGGCGGGGTGGTGCTGCGGCGGGGTGGGGTGGTGGCAGCGTCCGGGCGGCGGCGGTGTTCGACAGCGGCGTTGCGGGCGCAGGCGCGGTTCAGTTGGGAGAGAGGGGAGAAGAGGGGGTGGGGCCGGAGAGACAGAGAGCGAGCATAGGAGGGGGGAGACGGCCGTTAGCTGGGCCATTTCTTTGCCGTCCGCTAGCGGACAGCAAAGGTCCAAAAGGCAGACGGCAAAGACCAGGCTGATGGCAAAGAATCAGCAGACGACAAATAGACTTTTTGCCATCTGCACATTCTTTGCCGTCCACTATGTGGAAGCGGACGGCAAAGAGGCTCTTTGCCATCCGTTGGCAGATGGTAAAGAGATGGCAGACAACAAATTGCTAGATTCCAGTAGTGTGAAGAGGAAAGGGTGATGCAGCAAACTAGTATATGTATTTTCCTTAGTTTTTGAGAACCAAGGTATCAATCCAGTAGGAGACTACACGCAAATCCCCTAGTACCTGCACAAACAAACAAGAACCTTGCAACCAACGCGATAAAGGGGTTGCCAATCCCTTCACGGTCACTTACGAGAGTGAGATCTGATAGAGATAATAAGATAAATATTTTTGGTATTTTTGTGATATAGATTGGAAAATAAAGATTGCAAAATAAATAATAAACTAGAATTGTAGATTGGAAACTTATATAATATAAAGTAGACCCCGGGGCCATAGGTTTCACTAGTGGCTTCTCTCAAGATAGCATGTATTAAGGTGGGTGAACAAATTACTGCCGAGCAATTGATAGAAAAGCGCATAGTTATGATGATATCTAAGGCAATGATCATGAATATAGGCATCACGTCCGTGACAAGTAGACCAAAACGATTCTGCATCTACTACTATTACTCCACACATCGACCGCTATCCAGCATGCATCTAGAGTATTAAGTTCATAAGAACGGAGTAACGCTTTAGGCAAGATGACATGATGTGGAGGGATAAACTCAAGCAATATGATATAAACCCCATCTTTTTATCCTCAATGGCAACAATACAATACATGTCGTTTCCCTTTCTGTCACTGGGATCGAGCACCGCAAGATTGAACCCAAAGCTAAGCACTTCTCCCATTGCAAGAAAGATCAATCTAGTAGGCCAAACCAAACTGATAATTCGAAGAGACTTGCAAAGATATCGAATCATGCATATACGAATTCAGAGAAGAATCGAATAATATTCATAGATAATCAAGTTCATAAACCCACAATTCATCGGATCTTGGCAAACACACCGCAAAAAGAGTTACATCGAATAGACACTATAAAAAAGACACATCGTGACATTTTGGGCCGAACGAAATTTTTTTCTATCATACTTATGACACTTCTATGACAATAATTGTGACAAAACACGGTATCATCATAGATGTGGTGGGGTCCTACTTCTATGAAAAAAATCATGTCAGAAAATGGGCTTTTCGTCCTGGGCGGGCTGGAGACGCAGCTGCATGACATTCTTTGGGCCGTCCATGACGGAAAAAAGCCATGGTAGAAGCGAGGGCGAGGAAAATATCGGGGTGTTCCCGGTTACGGTGGGTGGTCGGGGCTGAGCGATGCGCATTTCTCTCATACACGCACGCGCGTGGGTGCGAGGCGTTGGGCTCTAAGTGAACCCGAGCGAGGCTGGGCTCTAACTGAACCCGAGCGATTGCACTACAGGCTACGTGTTATTGAACCTGAGCGATCGATGGATGGCTATTAACTGAACCCGATCGAGTGATTCCTTCGCTACTGCTAATAACTGAAGCCGATCAATGCTGCCTCTGGATGAACAGTGAGCGTTGCTGAGGGGTTTGAATGAACAGTTCCCGGTGGGGGTGGATGAACAGGACCCTGTGGTGTTGCCTCTGGATGAACAGGACCCCGATCGATCGAGCCGGTTGGGGCTGGATGAATAGGACCCCGTGGAGGGCAGGATGAACAGGACCACCCCGTGGAGGGCTGGATGAACAGTAGACGGTGGAGGGCTAGATGAACAGTAGCCCGTGGAGGGGTGGTTGAACATGAGCCCATGGAGAGGGCTGGTTGATCAGTAGCCGGTGGAGTAGCGCGCGGTGGAGGCTGGATGAACAGGGGCCCGTGGATGAAAAATCACAAGTGGAGGCTGGAGGAGGTCGACGGTGGATGAACAGTAGCCCGTGGAGGCTGGAGGGATTGTGGGAGGAGCAGAAGATAAGCTACAGGGAGGGAGGGGAAAATGTGACGCAGGACTCGCCGGCCGTGAGGGTTTTTATAGCAGGCCGGCAAGCACTAGGATTTTGGGGGATTTCACCGAGTCGGGCAGGAAGCTTGTGTGGGAACCTGCAAGGTTGCGTGGGAACGGGCTCATCGACGATTCATTGGCACCATCGTTTGGCCAAAACAATGCCCCCGCGCGCTGCGCAAGCTTGCGTTGTAAGCCGTCTACGGCAGCGGGGTGACAAGACGTGCGAGAGGAGGACGAAAGGCCACATACACATACGGTTAATAAAAAAACGTCTGTGGTTTAATTACCTACTATACCCCGGTCCTTGTTTATAAGTATGATTTAACTAATAAAATAAGAATGCATGTCGCCAATGATTATATAGTTGGATTCGTATTTGAACATAGTTTCCAATTATATAATTTTTATAACATGCATTAACATTTTGTTGGTTAAATTTGAGGGCAAAGTATGGCATCGAATATAAAGGGGGCCATAGACCAAGACAGAGGTAATAGCACACGGCCGGTCTTGATACGTATCCAATGTATTTATAATTTTTTATTGTTCCATGCTGTTTTATTATCAATCTTCGATGTTTTATAATCATTTTATAGTCATCTTATATCATTTTTTTGGTACTAACCTATTGACAAAGTTCCCGGTGCCAGTTCATGTTTCTCCATGTTTTTTACATCGCAGGAAATCAATATCAAACGGAGTCCAAATGGCACTAAACTTTATGATGATTTTTTATGGGCCAAAAGGAAGCAGATGGGCCCTGGTTGCACCTGGGGGTGCCCCGAGGGGGCACAACCCACCAGGGCGCGCCAGGAGGCCCTGGCGTGCCCCAGTGAGTTGTGCCCCCCGGACCGCCTCCTTGCTCTATAAATACCCAAATATTCCCAAAACCCTAGGGGAGTCGACGAAATATTCATCCAGTCATCGTAGAGTCCAGAAACACCAGATCCAATCTAAACACCATCATGGAGGGGTTTACCACTTCCATTGGTGCCTCTACGATGATGTGTGAGCAGTTCTTTGTAGATCTTCGGGTCCGTACTTAGTAGATAGATGGCTTCATCTACCTCTCTTGATCCTCAATAAAATGGTCTCCTGGAGATCCATATGATGTAACTCTTTTGCGGTGTGTTTGTTGGGATCGACGAACTTTGAGTTTATGATCAGATCTATGTTTTTATATCCATGAAAGTATTTGAGTTTCTTTGATCTCTTTTATGCATGATCTCTTATAGCCTCGTATTTCTTCTCCAATATTTGGGTTTTGTCCGGCCAACTCGATCTATTTATCTTGCAATTGGAAGAGGTGCCCGGTAGTGGGTTCGATCTTACGGTGCTTGATCCCAGTGACAAAAAGGGAACCGACACGTATGTATCGTTTCTACTAAGGATAAAAAGAGGAGATATATATCTACCGCCATATAGATAAACGGATCTTGTCTACATCCTGTCATCGTTCTTATTGCATTACCCCGTTTTTCCATGAACTTAATACACTAGATGCATGCTGGATGGCAGTCGATGTGTGGAGTAATAGTAGTAGATGCAGGCAGGAGTCGGTCTACTAATCTTGGACGTGATGCCTATTTAGTGATCATTGCCTGGATATCGTCATAATTATTTGAAGTTCTATCAATTGCCCAACAGTAATTTGTTTACCCGCCGTTTGCTACTTTTCTTGAGAGAAGCCACTAGTGAAACCTACGGCCCCCGGGTCTTATTTCTCATATATTTGCCTTTGCGATTTGCTTTTTCCTTGCTTTTATTTTCAGATCTATTAAACCAAAAATACAAAAATACTTTTCTGCACTTTATTTTATTTGTGATCTATTTATCCAATCTATTGCAACCTTTTTATCGTCACACACCAATTTCTGGCGCCATTACCCGAAAGGGATTGACAACCCCTTTAACACGTCGGGTTGCAAGGTGTTGCTATTTGTGTGTAGGAGTTGTTTACATTGTGTTGCTTGGTTCTCCTACTAGTTCGATAACCTTGGTCTCACAACTAAGGGAAATACCGACCGCCGTTGTGCTGCATCATCCCTCCCGCTCCGGGGAAATACCGACGTAGTTCCAGCTGCCATCAAGGAGAATTTCTGGCGCCGTAGCCGGGGAAGATCTTCAACATATACCAGGTTCCTAATCACAAATCTCATCTCCTTGCAATTTACATTATTTTCCATTTGCCTCTCGTTTTCCTCTCCCCCACTTCACAAATATTTGCCATTTTATTCGCCCCCTTTTTCGTTCGCCTTTTTTCTAGTCAGATCTTTTGTTTGCTTTTGTTGCCTTATGCCTTCTATATGCTTGCATCTTCGCTTGATAAAAATCTATTGATATGGATCCCCATCCACTTGCTAATCTTTTTAAAAGATCCAATCATGATGAACCAATTGCTAGTGAGTTGAGTGCACTAGATTTTCTTTATGAAGTTTTGCTTGAGAATCGTGAATTTTGAAATTGTGATGAAGAAATTTATGAAGTGATTCATGATAGCTCCTTGAATGAAAATCATGATTGCAATAATGTTACTATAAATTCTATTAATGTCAATTGTGCTAATAATATGCAAAACCCCAAGCTTGGGGATGCTTGTTTTGTCATCTTTGCTACTTATTGCAATGATCATGATTGGGGTGACAATGTTTCTTATGATCTTGAAAATTTATTTAAGCCTCATGATGAATATGTTTGCGATAATATTGAAAGTGGGTTTGGAAGAGTGTCAACTTTAGCTAAAAATAATCCCACATATTTGGAGACTGTTCAATCTTATGATTTTTTTATGAAAGTGGGTTTGGAGAGGTCATGACATTATTTGATGATAATCCCACTATTTTGGAAGAGTGTCAACTTTGCATGCATATGGATCATAAAGGGATTTTTTTATGATAGTTATATTACTGAATTTGATTATGATCCTACATATAATTATTATGAGAGAGGAAAATATGGTGGTAGAAATTTTCATGTTATTAAATTTCCCCTTGTTATATTGAGATTGTTAATGTTTTATTCCTATCCTTTGTGTATGCTAGATATTTCTTGTCTTGACAATTTGTTTTTCTATAAAATTCATATGCATAGTTAGTATGTTAGACTTAAATGTGTTTGTCACATGTTTCATGATGCTTTGTTTGTGTTTCAGTTATTATCTTTCGTGTGAGCATCGTTGAAATCTTATGCCTAGTTAAGGGCGTAAAACAATAGCACTTGTTGGGAGGCAACCCAATGAATAAAATTTATTTTTTTATTTTTGCTTTTTGCTATTGAGTGTTAACACAATTATGCTACTTTTATGATTGTGTTTTTTATGTTTTAATTAGTGTTTGTGCCAAGTAAAGCCTTTAGGATCTTCTTGGGCAATAGTTGTTTGATCTTGCTGAAAAAAACAGAAAGTTTATGCTCAAGAAATTAAATTTTCATTTTTTACCAGAGAGCAATAAAATATCCATTCCAATTGTAGTAGATCAATATACAAATTTCTCAGGCCGTCCTAATTGTTCAGAGTTTTTGGAGTTAAAGAAGTATTCGAAATAGTCAGATTGCTACAGACTGTTCTGTTTTGACAGATTTTGTTTTCTTTGTGTTGTACGCTTATTTCAATGGCTCTATGGTTTTCTTTGATGAGTTTTTGCCATAGAAAAGTTGGAATACAGTAGATATAATACAAACACAAAATATGAATTGGTTTGATACAGCACTTATAGTAGTGGTTTATTATTCTTATACTAATGGATCTCACGAAGGCTTTGTTGAGTTTTGTGTGATTGAAGTTTTCAAGTTTTGGGTTATCTTACGATGGATGAAGGAAGGATGTAAGAGCCTAAGCTTGGGGATGCCCCGGCATCCCAAGCTATTATCCAAGAATGAGCAACCAACTAAGCTTGGGGATGCCCCCGAGTGGCATCCCCGCTTTCTTCCAACAACTATCGGTATTTTACTCGAGACTATATTTTTATTCGACACATGATATGTGTTTTGCTTGGGGCGTATTGTATGATATGTGTCTTTGCTTGTTTTATTTTGTGTTTTAAGTTATCAATCCTTGCTAGACACAAATTTTTGAGAGAGCCAAAATTATGTCATGACTTGTTAGAATTGCTCTCTACGCTTCACTTAAATCTTTTATGAGCTAGGACTTGCTCTAGTGCTTCACTTATATATTTTTTAGCACGGTGTGCTTAGTATTTTTGAAGAAATGCTCTTTTGCTTCACTTAGATTTGTTTGAGAGTTAGTAAAATTTTGAAGAAATTCTCTCTTGCTTCACTTAAATTATTTTGAGAGAAAGAAAATTTGTTATGCTCATGATCTTCACTTATATTTGGTTGAGCTTATGAAAAGCAACACATGAAAATTAGTCCAAAAGTGATAGATATCCAAGAAGGATAAAGTAAAGAAAATGTCATGAAGATCATTGTACAAAATAAACTTGATTCTTAGTAATAGTTTTGAATATGATGATGTGATATGTGAGCTATGTTGATAAGTAATTGTGCTCTAGTAAGAATATGGGTGTTAAGGTTCGTGATTCCCTATGCAAGTACAAAAGTCAATAGTCATGCAATGAAAATTATATCCTACTTGTGGTGCATTATTCGGTGTTAATTATGCTTAATGCTTGCTTATGAGATTATTCATTTCTTGGTTGGTCGCTTCCCAATCTTTTGCTAGCCTTCAGTTTGCACTAAGTATGACCTCTACTTGTGCATCCAAAATCCTTTAAACCAGTTTTGCCACATGAGTCCACTATATCTACCTATATGTGGTATCTTTTGCCGTTATAAGAAAATTTGCATGTGCCATCTCTAATATTCAAAATAAACTTCTCTTTTGTATGTTTGTTTCGCTCACGGAGCGGTGAGGGGTGGCTAATATTTTCCATGCTAGATGTGTTATTCTCAAGACGAGTGTTTATTCACTTGTCATTGCACGAGAGGAAGGCAAAGGTATTAGGGATGCCCAATCCCGAAATGCAAAAAGAAATGAATTTACTTTATGTTGTCAAATAATAAATTCCTTGGAAAGTTTTGGTATGGAGGGCGCCCGTGGATACGATTAGCCATGGAAAGTGAAACTTATGGTGGAAAAAGGAATAAACTTTATTTTCTGTTTGGGAACCGCCTATGATATACCTAAGCATGGAAAGTATTGGGAACTCTAAGTCGTTTCATTGGTGGGATGGATACACCTCCCAAAATGTTTTTTATCTCAAATTTTTCTCTTTGAGCTCTGGCACCTCTACAAATCCCTACTTCCCTCTGCGAAGGGATGTTCTTTTACTTTATGCAATTTTTATTTTGAAATTTGAGTCTCCATCTTCTCTCATAAAAAGCACCGACTAGGAGGCAATATGATCATGCTCAATTATTGGGTGTAGTTAATATTCGAGTGTGTTTCATGAATGGATCAATGTTTGAGCATGATGGGCTAGGGATAACTTATTTTAGCATTGATATTTTGAAAGACATGGTTGCTTGCTGATATGCTTGAGTATCTAAATTATTATGTCAAAACTAGACTATTGCTTTGAATCATATAAAATTCCAAATGTCCATGCTATAAAGAAAAGAATATGATATGACTTGATGAACAACACTCCACATCAAAAATTCTATTTTTATCACTTACCTACTCGAGGACAAGTAGGAGTTAATCTTGGGGATGCTGATACGTCTCCAACGTATCTATAATTTCTGATTGTTCCATGCTGTTTTACTATCAATCTTGGATGTTTTATAATCATTTTATATCATTTTTTAGTACTAACCTATTGACATAGTGCCCAGTGCTAGTTCCTGTTTTTCCATATTTTTTACATCGCAGGAAATCAATATCAAACGGAGTCCAAATGGCATGAAACTTTACGATGATTTTTTATGGGCCAAAAGGAAGCGGATGGGCCCTGGTTGCAGCTGGGGGTGCCCCGAGGGGGGCACAACCCACCAGGGCGCGCCAGGAGGCCCTGGCGTGCCCTGGTGGGTTGTGCCCACCTCGGGTGCCCCCAGACCGCCTCTTTGCTCTATAAATACCCAAATATTCCCAAAACCCTAGGGGAGTCAACGAAATATTCATCCAGCCGCTGCAGAGTCCAGAAACACCAGATCCAATCTAAACACCATCACGGAGGGGTTCACCACTTCCATTGTTGCCTCTCCAATGATGCGTGAGTAGTTCTTTGTAGACCTTCGGGTCCGTAGTTAGTAGCTAGATGGCTTCATCTCTCTCTCTTGATCCTCAATACAATGGTCTCTTGGAGATCCATATGATGTAACTCTTTTGCGGTGTGTTTGTTGGGATCGATGAACTTCGAGTTTATGATCAGATCTATGTTTTTATATCCACGAAAGTATTTGAGTTTCTTTGATCTCTTTTATGCATGATCTCTTATGGCCTCGTATTTCTTCTCCGATATTTGGGTTTTGTTTGGCCAACTCGATCTATTTAATTATCTTGCAATGGGAAGAGGTGCCCGGTAGTGGGTTCAATCTTACGGTGCTTGATCCCAGTGACAGAAAGGGAACTGACACGTATGTATAGTTGCTACTAAGGATAAAAAGACGAGATCTATATCTACTGCCATATAGATAAATGGATCTTCTCTACATCATGTCATCGTTCTTATTGCATTACTCTGTTTTTCCATGAACTTAATACACTAGATGCATGTTGGATAGCGGTTGATGTGTGGAGTAATAGTTGTAGATGCAGGCAGGAGTCGGTCTACTAATCTTGGACGTGATGCCTATGTAATGATAATTGCCTGGATATCGTCATAGTTATTTGAAGTTCTATCAATTGCCCAATAGTAATTTTTTTACCCACCATTTGCTATTTTTCTCGAGAGAGAAGCCACTAGTGAAACCTACGGCCCCCGGGTCTTATTTCTCATATATTTTCCTTTGCGATCTACTTTTTCCTTCCTTTTATTTTTAGATCTATTAAACCAAAAATATAAAAATACTTTGCTGCACTTTATTTTATTTGCAATATATTTATCCAATCTATTACAACATTTTTACCGTCACACACCAATTTTTGGCGCCGTTACCCGAAAGGGATTGACAACCCCTTTAACACGTCGGGTTGCGAGGTGTTGTTATTTGTGTGTAGGAGCTGTTTACGTTGTGTTGCTTGGTTCTCCTACTGGTTCGATAACCTTGGTTTCATAACTGAGGGAAATACCTACCGCCGATGTGCTGCATCATCCCTCCCTCTCTGGGGAAATACCAACGTAGTTCCAGCTGCCATCAGGTCTCTACACAGCGACGCAGCTAAACTATCGGCCGGCTTGTAGGCGACCATTTCCTGCATGTTCAATTGCTCTATGCATGTGGTTGCTTGTGGTTCAGGCGGCCGCTGCACGCTATGCTCACTTCCCGTTGCGCGCGCTCTGCTCTCGCGTCCCTCCGGGTGCTCAGCCCTTGTCCCTCCATGCCCGCTGCTCGTGTTTGGGGCCAGCGCACGATCACACGCGTTCGTGTGCATGCGGTTGCGTCGGGCGATTGCGCGACGATGCAGTTACCTGCTGCAAAATTGCCATGCGGACGCGCAGAGAATCTAGGATGCCCGGCCCCCATTTATTCCTGCGGCCATTTACTTTCATCTCTCACATCACACGACACAATAAGCACACCCACGACGACACATACAGAGAGGACATCCAGCGGTTCCAATGGCTATCCGCGTGGCTCCAATTGCGCTCCCAGCGGCCGACGACGACAACAGCGGGCAGTTCACCATGCATCACGTAGTGGACACCCACGTGAGGGGAAAAGCCCTCACGGTGGTGTACATGAACGATCCGGTCTCGGTGGAGAGCTCCATCCTAGCTATGGAGCAGTTCCTTGTCAAGGACAAGTACCAAGTGGTCGGCTTCGACCTTGAGTACACCATCGGTCGTGCTGGGTATGATCAGAAGGTTGTCATTGCACAGTTGTGCGTGTGACATGATGTCCTCGTCTACCACTACCACCTTGCCACAAGGCCTTGCAAGCTTTTCTCCAGGTTTATCAATAGCTCTGACTACAGTTTCGCTACGGTGGACACCACCAACGATCTAAAAGCGCTCAAGGTTTCGGGCTTGAAATGCCTGAATCTTGTCAACATCCAGCACCACTACAAGGTCTCTAGGGTAGCGACAAAAACAAAATGAACTCCCTGGTTGACCTTGCCTCGGCCATCGTCGACCCCTACTACATGAAGATGAAGAATGAGATCAAGAAGGACAAGAATGCCTGGCACAGTGAGTGGCATGAGAGACTGGATGAAAAACATGTCAAGTACGTGGCCAAGGACGCGTACACAAGCTACAAGATGTACAGGTGGATCGTTGACATGAGGACGTTCCTGCCCTAGACGAGGGATCGAGCCACAGAGCAGTGGCGGGAGGGTCACAAGAAGTAGATTACTAGACGATCGTTTCTCCTACTTTAGAATGGATGCAATTATTTATTGAGGTGTGTGCGAATGATCTGTATAGTCACTTATGTAACTGGATGTTTATTTCAGTTATATATATATACATGTTATTCTTTTGTAGACAGAGCAAATCACACGGCTTATTAGCAGCAATGTATGTGTTATTATTGGTCTTCGCACACATTTCTGATTACGGACCTGTTTGCCGCATATCACACACATCTTGTTCAGTTGAACCGTTTCCATTGTGTTGCCTAATCACACACAGTTCATCCTAGTGAACTGTATGATGTATATCGCACACACCTTCATCTGGCTGCCCGTTTCTTTTGTTCCTCATCATCGCAAATAGTTAATTGAACTGAACTGTATGCCCTGCATCGCACACACAACTAAAACCTGAACTGTGTTTGATGCATCTGTCATCACAAACATTTTGCACCTTTTTGACGGGGGTTTTTACACCACCGTTTGCGATTATGGCATCGCACACAGTTTCGTCGAAGGGTCTCTGATCGCAGTGTCGCGTTTGGACCATCCTGCAGTAGTGTGATATATGTCTTGCATATGAATACCCGTGGTGACAATGGGGTATTATATTGATTCACTTGGGATATGTTTTGGCACTCAACTCATGGATTCACGAGGTCACATTGGGGTATTCTATGCATAGTGGTTGATGCACGTTCTCGTCTTTTGTTTCTCCGGTAGAAATCTTGGTGCACTCTTTGAGGTTCTTTGTGTTGCATTGAGTATTATGAATCTGAATTTGCTTTGGTGTTATTTTAGTATGAACTCTTGATAGATCGATCGGAAAGAATAACTTAGTGTTATTTTAGTACGAACTCTTGATAGATCGATCGGAAAGAATAACTTGGTATTATTTTAGTACGAAATCTTGGATAGATCGATCAGAAAGAATAGCTACAAAAAATTTCTTCTTATGTCCTCCGCTAGATAAGAACTTTGGAGTGATTCTTCATCGCACCTTGAGGGATGGTTATATGATCCAATTATATTAGCATTGTTGAGAGATTGCACTAGCGAAAGTACAGACCCTATGCCTCATTTTCAAGCATTGCAATACCGTTTGTGCTCCGTTTTATCAATTGCTACCTTGCTGTTTTTTATTGTTCCTATTACAAAAATCAATATCTACTATCCATATTACACTTGTATCACCATATCTTCGCCGAACTAGTGCACCTATACAAATTACCATTGTATTTGGTATGTTGGGGACACAAGAGACTTTTTATTATTTGGTTGCAGGGTTGTTTGAGAGAGACCATCTTCATCCTACGCCTCCCACGAATTATAAACCTTAGGTCATCCACTTGAGGTAAAATTGCTACTGTCCTAGAAAACTCTGCACTTGGAGGTGCACCACATGTCTACAAGAATAAAGTTTCATAGTAGACATCAGCTGGCGGATGGCAGCAAGCTTCTCTCTTGTTGCATAGGATCAAATCTGGCTACGCGAGCGAGGCAGGTTGACACTTGATTGCATTTCATAAACCGATGATTGCTCATCGGGTGTCACCTTGTCTCATTCATGTACATTGAATAATCTTGATACAATGAAAGAGATTTTTGAAATTGGGTGCGGTTGGAGATGCTGATAGATATAAGAATTATTAGAAGATCACAAAACACACGGTTTCTATGGCGTACCTGTGTGCGTTTTTTGCGTTAATTATCCATAAGTCAGTTACCTGTGCGATGTTTCCTAATAAACCAGGCGTACCATTGACCAAAAAATCAACTACACGTGTACATTTTTTGGAAACGGGATCTGCCAATTTTCTCTTTTCTCGCACACGAGTATTTTACGTGCTTTGTCTGTGTTGTGTGCTTTCCCCACCCAAGTTTCAAAATTCGTAGCAAAATTTTCATTAGGCGCGCAATTTCAAAATTTATTTCTCCCCCCACATCCCCACCCATCAAATTTCCTCAGTATCTCCCCTCCCACCCCCTCCCCCTACCGGTAGCTCAAACCACCGCCGCCGCACAGCTTCAACCACATCTACGTTCTGCTTGGATCTAGTCAGACATCCCACCGATCTCTATCATGGCCCCCGCCTGATTGCTTAAATGGCGCCTGTGAAACATCCTCATGCCTCCAAATCCCCATTGCCCCTACCTCCAGAGCATCACCGCATAAGCCCAACCACATATCACGTGGAGGTCGAGGAGCTAATGGTGGCCCATAGCGCGATGGCCGCTATGCGTGTTGACCCGGAGGAACACCTCGCCTCCGCCGCTACCTACTTGGTGCAGGCTCTGGCCCAGATGAAGTGCCCTAGTCCCCAGGACTTACCAGGTATGATCTGACCAGCTCAATATTACCAATACCACTTGCAATGGCTATGTTTTGTACAATTGATGTATTAAGCACGTGCCTTGTTTATTTCAGTAATGCACACTGCATGATGTTCAAGTATTAACTATCTAGCTCAATTTCACCAATATCAGCAAGAAACTTACAATACATGACTCAGGATATCACTAGAGATGCTGCCCATTTGCTATTTTTGGTGGATGCTAACCCTGTTGTACTTAACATGTCCGTCCATGTACTTACGCAGGGTCATAACGGTTGACGTTGTTGTTTGCCATTGAGGTTAGCTGCATCCCATGTCCTACAGTATTTCACATCATTTGTGCAATTGCAGTTTAACTTCTAACATTTACTGGTTACCTATAGGTACACATGTCAGTGGCACTGATCCACGCTTCGACCCGGAGGAACAGCTTGCCTCCGCCGCCGCTGACTTTCGGCAGGCTCTGGCCAAGATGAAGTGCCCCAGCAACTACCTCTCAGGACTTACCAAGTATGTACTCACCAGTTCAATCTTACCAATACCAGTTACAATTAATGGCTATGTTTTGTACGATCGATGTATTAAGCATGTAGTAGTAAACATGCCTAACACATTTTAGCTATTTTCCTTACCTTTTTATAGACAACTGGGCCATTCTCTGCTCTGGAAGCACCTGCCTTGTGATTTTTAACTCTGCCAATTGCATTTTTATCAGGACCGATTTCAATGGCTATTAAGCTCGTTGCAATAAACAGTTGTATCCATTTTTAAATAGTTGTATTTCAATGGCTACAAACTTACAAAACATGACTTAGGATGCTATTAAGCCTATTGCAATTAACAATTGTATCCATTTTTTAATATGCCCCTTTGCTACCGTGCTACTCTCCGCAATGAAGATATACTAGAGATGTTGCCCATTTGCTATTTTTGGTGGATGTTAACCCTGTTGTACTTAACATGCCTTTCCATGTACTTACACAAGGCCATAACGGCGATGCTATTGTTTGCCGTCAAGGTTTGCTGCATCCCATGTCTTACAGTATTTTTACACCATTTGTGCAATTGCAATTTGGCTTCTAACATTTACTTGCTTCTTGTAGGTACACATGTCGGCGACACTAATCCACGCTTCGACCTGGAGGAAGAGCTCGCCTCCGCCGCCGCTGACTTTGGGCAGGCTCTGGCCAAGATGAAGTGCCCCAGCAACTACCTCTCAGGACTTACCAAGTATGAACTCAACAGTTCAGTCTTACCAATACCAGTTGTAATTAATGGCTATATTTTGTACGGCCGATGTATTAAGCATGTAGTAGTAAACATGCCTACCACATTTTAGCAATTTCCTTACCTTTTTATAGACAACTAGGCCATTCTCTACTCTGGTAGCACCTGTCTTGTGATGTTTAACTCTATCAATTGCATTTTTATCAGTACCGGTTTCAATGGCTATTAAGCCTGTTGCAATTAACAGTTATATCCATTTTTAAACAGTTGTATTTCAATGGCTACAAACTTACAAAACATGACTTAGGATGTTGTTAAGCCTGTTGCAATTAACAGTTGTATCCATTTTTTAATCCGTCCCTTTGCTATCATGCTACTCTTTTGCAATGAAGATATCACTACAGTTGTTGACGTTTTATTACCATTTGCTATTTTTGGTGGATGTTAACCCTGTTGCAGTTAATATTGGCTTTCCATGTACTTAAACAGGGATACAATGGGCGATGCTGTTGTTTGCCGTTGAGGTTAGCTGCATCCCATGTTTTATACACCATTTTTTTCCTAAATATAAGTATTTTTAGAGATTCCAATATAGACTGCATAAGGAGCAAAATGAGTGAACTGAGATTCTATTCTAAAATATATCTATAATTCTACATACCTTCGTATGTAGTTCATATTGAAATATCTAAAAATACTTATACTTAGGAACGTAGGTAGTTGTATTTTACATCATTTGTACAGTCTCAGTTTAGCTTCTAACATTTACTGGTTGCTTGTAGGTACATATATGAGCGATACTGATCCACGCTTCGATCCCTTTTGCGTATGGGGCAATGAGATATTCATGAACAAGCATCAAGTGAGGAAAGTAAGAAAGATTGTTAGGCGAAAGAAACGGGTGATGGGAATTAAGCTCTTTATTTACACTTTGTCCAAGACAACAATGACTTTAGGATGGTAAGTAATGTGTTGCCTTTTCCCCTGCCAACAACAAGTTACTCTATTAGACCTCGGTATCTGAAATTTTTCTCTTTTCAATGATTTTCGAAGCTATTTACTGATGATTACCTTGCAAATTACATGACCGGAGTGGAGGCAACTAAGGTTAAATTATATAATTCATGCTACCATGATAATGCTCTAGAAGTCTTCCTGAAGGCGGTGAAGGATGGGCGGACGACTGTCACAAGGGGTTGGACAAAAGTTGTTTGTGTCTATGGCATGCAGGAAGGCACATTATGGGCATTCTGCTTCTTCAACACCATCGGCAGTCAAAATGGTTTACACTTGTCTCTTCACCTTTACCGCCTATATATATTGCGGTTCATCATAGTTAGTTGTTGTCTAATCCTGTAATTACTGAACATGTTGTAATGACAATTTTATTTATGGATTCATTGTTGAACCGTTGTGTTGAGAATTTGAATTCCATATTTCATTTTTTCAAAATTTCCAATTTGAATAATAAATTACAAGAAAAAATAAAATTATACATGAGGGAATTAAATAATGTGCACATGGTTAGAAAGAAAACAACATGTGGGATGAAAAATAGAGAACAGACGGTTCTTTGATGTGAAACGTTTGCGATGCCCGAGGGACGCATGCACGGTTTCGTCTCATATGCGTGTGCGATTCATGGTAATACGGCAAACGTTTCAAACCAGTGTGCGTGTGTGATAGGAATGCCAATCACACACAGTTATGAAAATGGACACGTTGGCGTTAGTAGAGGCACCACACACATTTTACATTCTTGAACCGTGTGCGATAACGTACCTATCACAAACATATTGGTAGATTAAATGTTGATGTCCACCTTTTTCACATGACTATAGCGGCGTAGTCGTTTGGGATGTCTCTCTGATCAGAAACATACCGTCGAGATGTAATGTGTGGGAATGGGGCGGCTTCTCATACGTTTATTCTATGGCGATCGTCAGTAGCCGCTCGCCTATCCCCGACAGTTTTTGTGTCATGTAGGAAGGACCCCCCTATCGCAGTCACTCACTAGTCGACAGTTCCAAATGCCCTCGTAGAAAGGGGTTAAAAACCATTTGTATAGCACCTTACGGTACCAGTGTATAAGTGAAGATCAAACAAGTAGTTAAGTAAATGGGTAGCCATTTGAGGATTCTCTCTCTCTCTCATTTAAAAAACTTTCAGATCTAAGTATTTTATTAAAACATCAAGCAAAACAAAATAAAATGACATTTCAAAAATAGCACACATCATGTGAAGAAGCAAAACCTTATGCTCAACCGAGGCTAACCGATAATTGTTGATGAACAAAGGTAGAATGCCTACTAGGGCATCCCCAAGCTTAGATGCTTGAGACTTCTTGTAATATTATCTTGGGATGCCTTGGGCATCCCCAAGCTTGAGCTTTTGTGTCTCCTTAGTTCCTTTTATATCACAGTTTCCTTAATTCTTAAAAACTTCATCCACACAAAACTCAACAAGAACTTGTAAGATATGTTAGTATAAATCAATACAAAACCTTATTATTCTCTATTGTAGCAAATCACTAAAATTATAATTTAACATTGCACAATAAATGCCTCTGCATATTTAATACTCATATCCTCAAGTAGAATCATTAAACAAGCAGACATGTGCAAACAATGCAAACATAACAGCAATTCGTCAAAACAGGACAGTCTATAAAGGATGCAAGAATATTCATACTTCTTTAGCTTCAAAAACTCTAAAATTTTACCACACTGTAAAAATTTATCATAGCTTACTGTGTAAAAATTTCAAAATTTTATCACATTCTGACATTTTAGAAGAATTTAGACAATGATAGAAAACTTTCTGTTTTCAAAACAGCAACATATAGACTTGCAAAATAAGCATGGTAAAGGCTATACTTAACACTTTTATTGAAATAAAAGATACAAAAAATTCTTCTAAATAGCATCAAGCAAATACAAATAAAAAAATGATGCTCCAAGCAAAACAGATATCATGTGACGAATAAAAATATAGCTCCAAGTGAGGTTACCGATAATGTTGAAGACAAAAGAGGGGATGCCTTCCGGGGCATTCCCAAGCTTAGTTTCTTGGGTATTCCTTGAATATTACATTGGGGTGCCTTGGGCATCCCCGAGCTTAGGGTATTGCGACTCCTTATTCTCCTCATATCGATATCTCACCCAAAACTTAAAACTTTAATCACACAAAACTTAACGGAACTTCGTGAGATAGGTTAGTATGATAAAGAGAAAACCATTATCTTCGGTACTATCAGAGACAAGATTCATAATTGTTTCCACATAATCCCTAGTGTAAATTATCATTTATACAATTTATATTGACCAATATAAGCCATAGAAACTAAAAAGCAAGCAAACTATGCATTGAAAACAAAATCTGTCAAAAATAGAACAATCTGTAATGATCTGGACAATGACCATATTTCTGTAAATCCAAAAATTCTGAAAATTTAGGAGAAGTTAGTAAATTTGTATATCATCTTACAAAACTTCAGAATTTTACCATGCTCTAGTGAATTTAAACAATTCTGTTAGTGAAAGAAAAAGTTTCTGTTTTTGCACAGAATCAAGTCAACTATCATCCACACTATCCCAAAGGCTTTACTTGGTACTTTATTGAAACAAAAGCTATAAAACATGATTACTGCAGTATCTTAATCATGTGAACACACACAAATAGTAGGTAAAGATATTGGGTTGTCTCCCAACAAGTGCTTTTCTTTAATGCCATTTTAGCTAGGCATGATAATTTCAATGATGCTCACATAAAAGTAAAGAATTAAAACATAACAGGAGCATCATGAAGCATATGACTAGCACATTTAATTCTAACCCACTTCCTATGCACGGAATTTTGTGAGCAAAAAATTTATGGGAACAAGAATCAAATAGCATACGAAGGCAAAACAAGCATAACTTCAAGATTTTGAACACATAGAGAGAAAACTTCATATTATTGCAATACCTACAAGCATATGTTCATATCGTATAATATTTTTCAGTAGCATCATGAATGAATTCAACAATATAACTATCACATAAAGCATTCTTTTCATGACCCACAAGCATAGAAATTCTATTACTCTCCACATAAGCAAATTTATTCTCATCAATAATAGTGGGAGAAAATTCAATGAAATAACAATCATATGACACTTGGTGCACATAATCAATTTGAGCATTGAAACCATGATGAAAAGTTTCATAGATATCATTACTCTTCATACCATACATGTCATCACCATAATCATGATAGATATCAACTTTTTTACCATAGTCAATTGAAACCTCTTCCAAAATAGTGGATTCATCATTAAATAAAGTCATGATCTCTCCAAACCCACTTTCATAATTATTACAATAAGATTCAACATCCTCCAAAATAGTGGGATCATTACTACCTAAAGTTGACACTCTTCCAAACCCACTTTCATCAATATAATAATCATAAATTGGATGCATACTATCATCATAACAAATTTGCACATCAAAACTTGGGGGGCTAAAAATATCATCTTCATAAAATATAGCATCCCCAAGCTTATGGCTTTGCATATCACTAGCATCATGGATATTAAAAGAATTCATACTAGCAACATTGCAATCATGGTCATAATTCATGTATTTTATGCCAAACATTTTATTGAATTCTTCTTCTAACAATTGAGCACAATTTTTGATCCATCATTTTTAAGAAAGACATGATAAAGACGAATAATATGAGGCAACCTCAATTACATGTTTTTGTAGTTTTCTTTTTATAAACCAAACTAGTGATAAAACAAGAAACTAAAAGATTCAATTGCAAGATCTAAAGATATACCTTCAAGAACTCACCTCACTGGCAACGGCGCCAGAAAAGAGCTTGATGTATACTACCCAGCTTGTTCTTGTAAACTCGTGTTGGGCGTCCAAGCACAGAGTTCTGTAGGACAATAGCAAATTTCCCTCAAGTGGATGACCAAAGTTTTATCAATCCGTGTGAGGCGTAGGATGAAGATGGTCTCTCTCAAACAACTCTGCAACCAAATAACAAAGAGTCTCTTGTGTCCCCAACACACCAAATACAATAGTAAATTGTATAGGTGCAAAATTTCAGCGAAAATATGGTGATACAAGTGTAGTAATGATAGTAGATATTGATTTTTGTAATAGGAACAATAAAAACGGCAAGGTATCAAGTAACAAAAGTGAGCACAAGCGATATTGCAATGCTTGAAAATGAGGCCTAGGGTTCATACTTTCGCTAGTGCAATCTCTCAACAATGCTAATATAATTGGATCATATAACAATCCCTCAACGTGCAATGAAGAATCACTCCAAAGTTCTTATCTAGCTGAGAACATAAGAAGAATTTGCTTGTAGGTTATGAAATCACCTTAAAGTTATCATTTCCGATCGATCTATAGAGCTATTCCTATAAGTGTCACAAACAGCCCAAGAGTTCATACTAAAATAACACCATATGATACACATCAACCAACTCTAATGTCACCTAGAAACCCCAATGTCACCAGGAGTATCCGTGAGTTCATTATACGATATGCATCAAACAATTTCAGATTCATAATACTCAATCCAACACAAATAACCTCAAAGAGTGCCCATGATTTCTACCGGAGAAATAAGGACGGAAAGATGCATCAACCCCTATGCATAGATTACCCCAATGTCACCTCGGGAATCTGCGAGTTGAGTGCCGAGACATACATCAAGTGCACTCACATCCAACAAAGTATTCAATCCGATAGTAATGAAATCTCAAAGGTAAAACTCAATTCATCACAACAAGATAGAAAGGGGAAAACACCCTATGATCCAGCTATATTAACAAAGCTCCCGATACATCAAGATCGTGCCAAATCAAGAACATGAGAGAGAAATAGAGATCAAACACATAGCTACTAGTACAAACCATCAGCCCCGAGGGTGGAGTACTCCCTCCTCATCATGGTGGCCGCCGGGATGATGAAGATGGCCTCCGGTGATGATTTCCCCCTCCGACAGGGTGCCATAACATGGTCTAGATTGGTTTTTGATACGTCTCCATCGTATCTACTTTTCAAACCCTTTTGCCCTTATTTTGGACTCTAATTTGCAAGATTTGAATGGAACTAACCAGACTAATGTTGTTTTCAGCAGAATTGCTATGGTGTTATTTTTGTGCAGAAATCAAAGTTCTCGGATTAACCTAAAAATTTACGAAGGTTTTTTGTGGAATAAATAAAAAATACAGGGCAAAAAGATACCAGAGGGGGGCCACCCAGAGGCCACAAGCCCTGGGGGCGCGCCTATTGATACGTCTCCAACGTATCTATAATTTTTGATTGTTCCATGCTATTATATTATCTGTTTTGGATGTTAATGGGCTTTATTTTACAATTTTATATTATTTTTGGGACTAACCTATTACCCGGAGGCCCAGCCCAAATTGTTGTTTTTTGCCTATTTCAGTGTTTCATAGAAAAGGAATATCAAACGGAGTCCAAACAGAATGAAACCTTCGGGAACGTGATTTCCCAACAAACGTGATCTAGGAGACATGGAGTGGACGTCAAGAAACAATCGAGGAGTCCACGAGGCAGGGGGCGCGCCTACCCCCTGGGCGCGCCCTCCACCCTCGTGGACCCCTTGTTGCTCCACCAACCTACTTCTTCCTCCTATATATATCCACGTACCCCGAAAACATCCAGGAGCACCACGAAACCCTATTTCCATCGCCGCAACCTTCTGTACCCAAGAGATCCCATCTTGGGGCCTTTTCCGGAGCTCCGCCGGAGGGGGCATTGATCACGGAGGGCCTCTACATTAACTCCATGGCCCCTCCGATGATGTGTGGAGTAGTTTACCTCAGACCTACGGGTCCATAGCTAGTAGCTAGATGGCTTCTGCTCTCTCTTTGGATCTCAATACAAAGTTCTCCTCGATTCTCTTGGAGATCTATTCGATGTAATCTTCTTTTGCGGTGTGTTTGTCAAGATCCGATGAATTGTGGGTTTATGATCAAGTCTATCTATGAACAATATTTGAATCTCCTCTAAATTCTTTTATGTATGATTGGTTTATCTTTGCAAGTCTCTTCAAATTATCAGTTTGGTTTGGCCTACTAGATTGATCTTTCTTGCAATGGGAGAAGTGTTTAGCTTTGGGTTCAATCTTGCGGTGGTCGATCCCAATGACAGAAAGGGAACCGACACGTAATGTATTATTGCCATCGAGGATAAAAAGATGGGGTTTACATCATATTGCGTGAGTTTATCCCTCTACATCATGTCATCTTGCTTAAGGCGTTACTCTGTTCTTATGAACTTAATACTCTAGATGCATGCTGGATAGCGGTCGATGTGTGGAGTAATAGTAGTAGATGCAGGCAGGAGTCGGTCTACTTGTCGCGGACGTGATGCATATATACATGATCATGCCTAGATATTGTCATAATTATTCGCTTTTCTATCAATTGCTCGATAGTAATTTATTCACCCACCGTAATACTTATGCTATCTTGAGAGAAGCCACTAGTGAAACCTATGGCCCCCGGGTCTATTTTCCATCATACAAGTTTCCCATCTATTTTATTTTGCAATCTTTACTTTCAATCTATATCATAAAAATACCAAAAATATTTATCTTATTATTATCATCTCTATCAGATCTCACTCTTGCAAGTGGCCATGAAGGGATTGACAACCCCTTTATCGTGTTGGTTGCAAGGTTCTTATTTGTTTGTGTAGGTACGAGGTGACTCGCGCGTGGTCTCCTACTGGATTGATACCTTGGTTCTCAAAAACTGAGGGAAATACTTACACTGCTTTACTGCATCACCCTTTCCTCTTCAAGGGAAAACCAACGCAGTGATCAAGAGGTACCACCTACCCGCAGGGCGCGCCTCCCAGGCTTGCGGGCTCCCTGGACCATCTCCGACCCTAATTCCAACTCTATATATACCTATTCACGGAGAGAAAAATCAGAGAGAAGGATTCATCGCATTTTACGACACGGAGCCACTGCCACCTCCTGTTCTTCATCGGGAGGCTGATCTCAAGTCCATCAGGGCTCCGGAGAGGGGAATCCATCACCATCGTCATCATAAACCTTCCTCCATCACCAAATTCATGATGCTCACCGTCGGGAGTGAGTAATTCTATCGTAGGCTTGCTGGATGGTGATGGGTTGGATGGAATTTATCATGTAATCAAGTTAGTCTTGTTAAGGTTTGATCCCTAGTATCCACTATGTTTCGAGATTGATGTTGCTATGACTTTTCTATGCTTAATGCTTGTCACTAGGGCCTGAGTGCCATGATTTCAGATCTGAACCTATTATGTTTTCATGAATATATGTGTGTTCTTGATCCTATCTTGCAAGTTGTAGACACCTATTACGAGTTATGATCCGCATATCCCAAGGTGGCAATAACTGGGATTCTTTCTGGTGATTACCGTAGTTTGAGGAGTTCATGTATTCACTAAGTGCTAATGCTTTGTTCTGGTTCTCTATTAAAAGGAGACCTTAATATCCTTTAGTTTCCATTAGGACCCCGCTGCCACGGGAGGGTAGGACAAAAGATGTCATGCAAGTTCTTTTCCCTAAGCACGTATGACTATATACAGAATACATGCCTACATTACATTGATGAATTGGAGCTAGTTCTGTGTCACCCTAGGTTGTAACTGCTACATGATGAATATTATCCACCACAATTATCATTGTCGATCCAATGCCTACGATCTTTTCACATATTGATCTTTGCTAAGTTACTTTCGTTGCTACCACTGTTACAATCACTACAAAACTACTACTGTTATGTTTGCCACCGTTACCGTTACTTCCATACTACATTGCTGCAGATATTAAGTCTTTTAGGTGTGGTTGAATTAAAAACTTAACTGCTAATACTCGTGAATATTCTTTGGCTCCCCTTATATCGAATCAATAAATTTGGGTTGAATACTCTACCCTCGAAAACTGTTGCGATCCCCTATACTTGTGGGTTATCAAGACCTTTTTCTGGCGCCGTTGCCAGGGAGCATATCTATATTTGCTGAGTCACTTGGGATTTATATCTGTTGATCACTATGAGGAATCTAAAAGATACCAGAACCAAGATTTTTTACTTCTACTACAAGGGGAAGTAAGGAACTGCCATCTAACTCTGCACTTGATTCAGCTTCTGTTTTGAGTAAGCTTGCGACACCTACACCTGCTATTAATTATGATATGTCGCAAGTTACTGATGATGCTATTTCTGCTATGAATGATTTTTATGATGATACTAGTACTTTGCTTGATAATACTATGCCACTCAGTGAATTTCTTGATGAACAACTTGCTAGAGCTAAAGATATTGAGAATGCTGAAACTGATGATATTTCTGAAACTGATGAAATTATTGAAACTGAACACTTTGAAACACCTATTAGACCTAGCTCTCCTAGATATGAATTGCATGTTATACCTAAGGGTTATGTTATGGATGGAGAGGTAGCTAGGGACTTTCTTGCTTGTAAGGATAGAGAGGATCTTAAGAAATTACTAGTCAAGTTGAAAGAAAAAACTTTGAATGCTAGAATGCAATATGATCCTAAGTTTGCTACTTCACATATCTTTGTTACTGATAAGGATTATAAATTCTCTGTCGATCCCGAGTTAATTAATTTGGTTGAATCTGATCCTTTCCATAATTATGAATCTGAAACTATTGTGGCACATCTTACTAAATGATATAGCCACCCTATTTGCTCATGTGGAAAAAATTCGCTACTACTATATTATTAAGTTGTTTCCTTTCTCATTAAAGGGTGATGCTAAGATATGGTTTAGTTCTCTTATTCCTGGTTGTGTGTGTAGTCCCCAGGGTATGATATATTACTTCTCTGAAAAATATTTTCCTGCTCATAAGAAACAAGTTGTTTAAAAGGAAATATTTAACTTTGTGCAAATTGAAGAAGAGAGTCTCCCACAAGCTTGGGGGAGGCTTCTCCAATTACTTAATGCTTTGCCTGATCATCCTCTCAAAAAAATGAAATACTTGATATCTTTTATAATAGACTAACCGATGCTTCTAGGGACCACCTAGATAGTTGTGTTGGTTGTGTTTTCAGGAAACGAACTGTTGCACAATCTGAAGTATTATTGAATAATATATTGAGTAATGATAATGATTGGACTCTTCCCGGACCACCTCCTAAGCCAACTCCAAAGAAGAGGGGTATTTTATTTCTCAGACTTTGCTTTCAAAGTGACCATGCAATGACAATGATCAAAGTGTCAAACCCTCTCTTCTCTTCCCTCCTAAAAACTTGTTTATTCCTCGACCACCGGGATATGAAAGTGTCGCTCGTGATGGGGCATTTCACATTTAGCCGAGGGCCTCAAAGCAAAGGTGCCAAACTTCCTAGGCATAGACACATTGCATGACAATATGGTCCACGTTATCCTCCTCTTGGAGGCAGGTCAACTGCAGGTCTTGAAGGCCATGCTTGGCATGTCTATATGTCCATAGTTTGTATTGCGGTGTCAACCAATTAAATATATTGCACTTAAAGGGGGGAGGGGCACTTCTCCAGATACTGCTAGCCGATGGCGATCGCACCAAACCAAGGAAAAGTCTGGGGCACACTGACTTCGCAGTGTAAACACCGGATGCCGCGCATGGCTAGGTGAAGGTATTCTCGAGATCAAGGTTCCTTGGCACTGTGACAATGTCCTGGCAAAGGTGAACATACTGAATCTAAGCCATAAATGATGTGTCAGCAGAAAGTCCTGCACCCACGCATTGCCCAATAGCACACTGATGCACTGTACGTCGGTTCTATGTACGAGTAGGGGCTGTGACAAAGTGAAGTGGAGCTATGTCCTGCATCAAGAAACCGTGGATCCAACGGTCCCTCCAGAACAAAACCTTATGTCCATCCTCAACAATGATGTGCACCAAGCTGTCAAACACAACATGAGCGCCCAGATCAGTCATCATCGGGATACCTTGCCATGGTCTTTGCAGCTCCATCCTCTTCAACCATTCCCAACATCATGTATTGTGAGTGTTAACTATTGATCTAGAGACTAGCACAATATATGAAAGAGATTCAGGCTCAGGACAGGATCGTCACAACAACCTACAATGAAGAAGTTTCTTTTAATAAAAAATACATCATTTCTGTATAGCAAAAGAGCCCTACACGTGGGCACTGCCCCTACCTTGATGTGGGAAAAAGAAAACCTTTTTATATCTACAACCAACAGAACATGTTTGATGCACCACGAGCGTGATACAAATGTGAAATAACCTGCACAGCAATCCCACTAGAAAAACCTGCACAACAACCCATACAACACTAGAAAACTTACACTATGAGATGTTCGATCGACTTGTCATGATAAAAAAGGGACATATTTTCCACTCCGTTGTCAATTCCGCTTTGCAAGACTATCTGCTGCAAATGAAAAACAATTACGAGAAAGGTTTAGCTTGCTTGGTAGCCACTGGTTTATATGGATATTTAAGAGTGTTGGGTTTAGTCCCACATCGATTGTGGGAGGAGAATAATACGATTTATAAGGGTGAGGGTGTCCCTTCTAACAGGCTAGTCTTTGGGGGAAGAGGCCTCAAGGCCTCTCATAAGTCGATGTTGCTCTCGGATGGTCAACGATGACCTCAAATTTATTCTAACAATTGGTATCAGTGCCCAGGTGCCCGAAATAAAATCTTGATGAACTCACGCATGGTCGGTCATGGTTGGTGGGCTGGTAACGCTGGTGTTAACGGGCCCATGTGTGACCGATGTGCGAGGGGGAGATTGTTGGGTTTAGTCCCACATCGATTGTGGGGGAGACATAACACGATTTATAAGTGCGAGGGTGTCCCCTCCTAACAGGCTAGTCTTTTGGGGGGGAAGATGGCCCAAGGCCTCTCATAAGTCGATGTTGCTCTCCGGTTGGGCCTGGTTGACGCATGTGGGTCCAAACGTTGATGGTAGCGGACCCGGGATTGCGTAACAAAGAGGTCAGTATCACAACACAAACTCGTAATTCTCTTGTATAGTTAAGTTTGAATAGTGGACATTGAAGAATGATCAATGAGCGAATTGAAGATAACTCAGATGGTTAGATTTCTTGTGATGGAATCAACTCATCAAAGTTCATGTTCTAGACTTGGCGCTGATAGTTGCATTTTTCTGTACCTATTTCAGACGTTCCGGCGATGTGAGTTCAGTGGGAGGAGATGTTCCCGTCGACTACGAATGCGTCTGTGATGACTTCGTCAACTTAAAATGTTGTGCCGGCTGAGTATCTCGGAGATGCTTATAGGGATAGAGTGTGTGTGTGCGCGCTCATAGGATGAGTGTATGTGCGTGAGCATTTGTATTGTATTTTAAAAAATGCCCTTGCCGGCGTGAGGGCTCTGTTTTCAGTTGTTTCTTCGCGTTTTGTTACGATTTGTGTTCTGCTCAGGAAGACGAGACGGCGGCGGCTCCCTGAAGATGTAGTAATGTTCTTCCCGCCTAGCCCCTGTCTTGATTATGTCTCTAGCATCTTCGATGGGTGGGTGGAGGTGTGTCTCCGGTGAATCTATTATTGGTGAATTTGCTCGGATCTGGCCGTAGTTCGTCTACTTTCATGTGTTTTCAGGTTGGATCATTCCGAGCTACTCTACTCTTCATCGGCGGCGGTTGTTGTCCTGCTGCGCTGGTCCTATGGAGTCTTAGCACGACGACTTCCCGATTGTCTATTACAACAAGTTTTGCCCGGCTTTGGCGAGGGAGAGACAATGACGGCGGCGCGCATTCGGCTCGCTTCGGTGCTTGTAGTCGTCGCTAGGTGAAAAAAAATACTATGAGAGGAAGTTTTCTCGAAAAAACAAAATCAACTATGGACATCCACACGTACGGTTGTTAAAAAAATGCAATTTAGCGAATTGTTGGTTCATGCAAAGATTGCCTCCAATTTCCATGGGATCGACCGACCAAAAGTAGTACTAGTCTACAAGACGAAGAAAAGAAGTTAAGAAAAGACTGCTGATGATCCTGTTGACGGGAGCAACAAACAAACTAACCGGCACGGGAGAGATCCGCGGCTCCGTGTCCCGATTCTCCTGCGAGTCCTGTCCCACGCCAAGCCGCTCAACCAGCGAACCGCCTGCTGACCCCACATCCTGCTCGCCCCCGACGTGCGGGGATCACCCCGCGTTCCCCGAACTCGTGTGCATGGCGCGCCACGTACGCCCATCGCGCCCCGCAACGCAAACACAGCGCCTAAAACCCGCGTCCAAACCAATGGTGGCACTACCAGCTTAGATAGATCGATCGACCCATCCATCGGCCGATCGGCATGGCGGGGGTGGGAGGCCGGAGCTCGCGCGCCGCCGGGAAGCGCGGGGGCGGGGCGGCGTCCTCGTCCGCGGCCGCGTCGGCGTGCGTCTACTACGCCACCACGGGGGTGCTCGTGGCGCTCTGCGTCGCCGGGGCCTACTTGCTCACGTCCACCTCGTCCGCGTCCATCGCCGGGCCGGACGACGGGGACAAGGCGGCCGCCGTCACGGCGTACCGCCATACCACGCGCTCGTCGTTCGCGTACGAGGTGACCAGGGAGAAGGCGCCGCCGTCGCCGCCGCGCGAGCCCGAGGCCGAGGACGGGGCGCTGGGCAAGGAGGACGCTGGCTCCGAGGAGGATGGCGGCGCCGAGCAGGAGCGCGGCAGCGCCGTCACCGCGGCGGCCGTGGGCGACCCGCATGCCCAGCCCGATCTGGACGAGCGTGGCTCCGGCGGCGAGGACTCCAAGAGCGACGCGGCGGCGGTGGACGAGGACCAGAGCAACGAGCGTGTCCGCGTCGCCGCCAGCGAGGCCACCGCCGAGGAGGAGGAGGACGCCGCGGCGGCGACGGGCGCGGACAAGGAGCAAGAAACGCTGGACAACGATCAGGAAGAAGAGCAGCAGTCGCATCTGCAGATGCCGCGCGCCACGGTGGAGGAGAGGAACCTGGACGGCGGCATCGAGGAGGAGAGCATCGCGCGGCAGCGGCAGAGCGACGAGGAGGAGCGTATGAGCGCCGGCGACGAGCAGCCCGGCACGGGCATCCTCCGCCGCGAGGCGCAGGAGGACGAGGCGGCGGAGCGGCAGTCGGATGAGGATAGACCCGATCAGGAGCAGCCGGAGGAGGAGCGTAGCAGCGACCAATCGCTGGTCGAGGAGGACGGGCGCACGTTGGTGGAGGTGGAGTCCGACCCCGGGCAAGAAGACGGCGGCGGAGACGACAAGGCAGCCGAGTCAGAGCACAAGGAGGACACGGACGGCAGCGGCGCCGGCTCGGTGAACCACAACGTCGTCGATACGCTGCAAGGCGAGGACTCGGCCGTCGGCGCCGGAGGAGACCAGAGCGCGTGGGCGACGCAGCGCGATCAGTCCCACCGGGAGAAGGACCGGCGCCAGGAAGACGCGGGCGACGGCAACAGCACGGACGGGGAGGAGCAGCACGAGTGGCGGACGTGCAACGTCAAGGCCGGCGCCGACTACATCCCGTGCCTGGACAACGAGAAGGCCGTCAAGAAGCTGCGGCCGGAGAACTTCCGGCGCTACGAGCACCGCGAGCGTCACTGCCCCGACGAGGGCCCGACGTGCCTCGTCGCGCTCCCAAGAGGCTACCGCCGGCCCGTCGAGTGGCCAAAGAGCCGCGACAGGGTACAAACAAAAAAACATTCTTCTTTCCATGGATTGGTTGCTCACTGACACGACGATGGTGACTTACTGACTTGTGCAGATTTGGCTGAGCAATGTGCCGCACACGAAGCTGGTCCAGGTGAAGGGGCACCAGAACTGGGTGAAGGTGAGCGGGCAGTACCTGCTCTTCCCCGGCGGCGGCACGCAGTTCATCCACGGCGCGCTGCACTACATCGACTTCCTGCAGCAGTCGGTGCGCGGCGTCGCGTGGGGGAAGCGCACGCGGGTGGTGCTGGACGTGGGGTGCGGCGTGGCCAGCTTCGGGGGCTACCTGTTCGAGCGGGACGTGGTGACCATGTCGTTCGCGCCCAAGGACGAGCACGAGGCGCAGGTGCAGATGGCGCTGGAGCGCGGCATCCCGGCCATCTCCGCCGTCATGGGCTCCAAGCGCCTCCCCTTCCCCAGCAAGGCGTTCGACCTCGTCCACTGCGCGCGCTGCCGTGTCCCCTGGCACGCCGACGGCGGCGCCCTCCTCCTCGAGCTCAACCGCGTCCTCCGCCCCGGCGGCCTCTTCGTCTGGTCCGCCACGCCCGTCTACCAGAAGCTCACCGACGACGTCGAGATCTGGAAAGGTATGTGCAGACATGATTAAGCACCAATGATTTTTGCTTATGAGTTCTCACCGTGAGCATGAGTGAACGAACCATTCGCAGCAATGACGGCTCTGACGAAATCCATGTGCTGGGAGCTGGTGACGATCAAGAAAGACCGGCTCAACGGCGTCGGCGCCGCCTTCTACCGGAAGCCGACGTCTAACGAGTGCTACGAGAGCCGGACAAGGCAGCAGCCTCCCATGTGCAGCGACGACGACGACGCCAACGCGGCGTGGTACGTCCGCCTGAACGCGTGCATCCACCGGGTGCCGACCGGCGTGGCGGAGCGCGGGGCCAGGTGGCCGGCGGACTGGCCGCGGCGGGTGCGCGCGCCGCCCAACTGGCTCAACACCTCGCAGGTCGGAGTATACGGGAAGCCTGCGCCGGAGGACTTCGTGGCGGACTACCAGCACTGGAGGCGCGTCATGGACAAGTCGTACCTCAACGGCCTGGGCGTCGACTGGTCCAGGGTGAGGAACGTCATGGACATGCGAGCCGCCTACGGAGGGTAATATCAGCGACAAGAACCCTTCCCGCCATTGCACCTAGCAATCACCTCCGCGACATTGATGGATGTACATGGTCTCTGCCAGGTTCGCCGCGGCGCTGAGGGACCAGAAGGTCTGGGTGATGAACGTCGTCAACGTGGACGCGCCGGACACGCTGCCCATCATCTTCGACCGCGGGCTGTTCGGCATGTACCATGACTGGTGCGAGTCCTTCAGCACCTACCCGAGGACCTACGACCTTCTGCACGCCGATCGCCTCTTCTCAAAGATAAAGGACAGGTCAGTCGCTGCTCTGCTTACTTCTACTTCAGCCATGGTCGGTTCAGGGTTACGACGGCAAACGTGTGTTGTTCAGGTGCGCCGTGCTGCCGGTCATCGTCGAGGTGGACAGGATCGTGAGGCCGGGAGGGAGCATCATCGTGCGCGACGACTCCGGCGCCGTCGGCGAGGTGGAGAAGCTCTTGAGGTCGCTTCACTGGGACGTGAGGCTCACCTTCTCCAAGAACGATGAAGGGGTGCTGTTCGCCGAGAAATCGGATTGGCGGACGGAGCTGGCCGCCGAGCCAACCTAAACCAAGCCATCTCCATTCTCATGATCACAAGCAATTTTCACCCAGCAAAAGATAGATAGGGTTTTTCTTTTGTTCTTTTTTTTTAATTCTTTCTTTGGTTAGCATTAATGTAGTATGTGGTACCAACTAACTACCCTACAAATAAGACATGGCTCTGTAATGCAGTATGCATCCAAGACTCATGCATAGAACTGAGATGAGTGGAGCATTAGTTTGTCAGTTCAAATACTTGCTCCCTCCAACCCATAATAAGTGTCACAGTTTTGAACTACTCCAGTTGCTAGCAAATCAGTTAGATTAGTAAAGTTAAATCAATGTTGAGTCCAGGTGTTAGAAGATACTACTTCAATAGCAGATCGTAATAATGTCTGCAGATGTGCACATCAATTGTTACAACAATGTAAGGTATCCACGGCAGATGCTCTGAACAAATCAATTGGGCAACCACTGGCATATCTTTATACAAATTCATTTTTGACCCTAGTAGTTCTCTTTTACAGAACCACGACCCATGGTGCCTCCCATAAAGTGTGTTCCAACAAAATGCTGATACAATCTATACTGACATTAGATATCTGGTGCCTTCTGGTTCATCTTTAGTTTACCTCCATAAATCGGTAAGCTGTAGATGGCAAAATTGATGGGCATCATCACGCATTGCTTGCAGCTAGCCCGTTTGTAACGGCATGTGACTGTAAAGAGCTCTGATCTCTGTAAAGTGGTATTCCACCGCCGAGTTCTTTCAGCCTCTTTACCATATCATGCAACCCCTCAAAAGTGAGCTTGGTCTGTGCATTGAATTCCTCCCTCACTTGCGGATGCACTCTAAAACAGCTTCCCAGCAACTTGTGGAGATGGGATCGAATCATTCTCCATGGCACTGGGTATTGCTCGCACAGTTTCAAATACTCAATGGCAAGATCAGCCGGGTCTAAACCACCATCTCCGTCTTCATTGCCATCTTCTTTCCACTCCTTTGTACGGAAACCAGCAAATAATGCTGGATTTTCCAAAAGAGGTTCAGCTGAAAGCACGCCATCAGCACCAGTGTGTTGCAGACAGCTCTTCACATCCTCCATATGACGAATGTTTCCATTTGCAAGTACAGGTATCCTCAGGGCATCTTTCACAGCTTTGATGGCATCCCAGTCAGCTCGAAATTTCTTCCCATCTTTTTCATCTCTTGTACGCCCATGCACTGCCACAAGAGAAGCACCGGCTTCTTCAAGCATCTTTGCATACGCAAGTGTGTCCTCCAGTCGCGGAAATATGCGGATCTTGCAAGAGACTGGAACACAAAGGTTCTCTGACAGATTTTGCACAAGCGATTTAACGAGTGGAAGGTTGTCCATGAGAAATGCCCCATAGTATCCCCGTTTAGCAATGCGCTGTGGACATCTGCAGAGTTTTCAGAGAGGCATTACTGCCATTTAGAAAAGAATCCAGTTTGAATCATATATTTGAAATAATGATCATATATGGGGAACATCCACGATGTACTGAATATTAAAAATGATGAAGATATTAAATTTGCAGACATAATGCCACCACAGACACATTTGCAAAATGTGCAGTACCCGAGGAAACCTCAGATAAGGCAGCTTTAGTGCTTTGAAACATTTGCCTAAAAATAAAACAAAATAGTTCGGTTGCTTAAAGTTTAAATTCTATCACTGCAAGGTCCAGTGCTAGCATCATGCTGAAAGCACAGGGATACTTCAGCGACAGTGATCAGAGGCAGATTATCTATCGTAATGTACTTTTTTGTTTATGCAACAAATATATATGAGCCACTACAGAAGTCCGCAGATAAGTGACTAAAGAGAACAGTATTTTTCAGTATAACATCATAAAGAATTGGCACATTACCCAAAATTCAAATCAACATAGTCGCAGTATGCTTCCACCAGCTTTGCAGCTTGTAACAAAATATCAGGATCGTTCGCACAAAACTGAACAAAAAGTGGGCGGTCCTCCTGCATAAGATTTGATCAATGTCACATTCCGCGCAAGATTTCCTTTTATTGTATAGTAGTAGACTACAGACAGTAACTGCACAATACAGCTAATTACTGGAAATAACTGCCTACCCATTTTATAGTCCTATACTACTAGGACAACGTAATACCGAATCTTCTGGATGATGTAACAGAAATTCACCAATTGTTACTCTTAAATCCTATTCTAACAGTGAAGAATTACCAGAAATTCTATGAAACAGTGGTCTACAGGTGAATCAAATTGCTCAAATTCGGCTATCCTAGAGTTTAAACGTAATGATACGACGACCTAGAGGCTCGTAAGTGTGAGTTTACCTTGCAGGTAGTGAACTCCATGTCCCTGTGCTTCTCGTTCTCGGAGAAGATGCGGGAGTGGAGCATGGGCGTGTAGGCGGCGTCGGCGCCGTAGCGGCGGCACAGCATGCGGAAGGGCAGCTCCGAGTTGTCCACCATGGGCGCCACCACCAGCCTCGGGGACCCCAGCCGCCTCCAGTGCGCCCACGCGCGCTCCACCCTCTCCTCCGCGGACGCCGGCGGAGGAGGCAGGGGCGTGGGCACGGGCGGCGCGATCTCCTCGGGGGCAGCGGCGGCAGCGGGGCTGGAGCATATGTCCTCGTCGGGGTCGGAGGCCGTGGTCAGGTGGGCGGCGGCGGCGGCGTCGGCCGGAGACATGGCGAGGCTAGGGTTTAGGGAGCGGAAGAGGAGGCGCGAGTTCGGGAGGAAGGGGACGAGTCGGCGTGGTAGCATGCGGCTCGGCTCGGTGCGGTTCGCGGATCGGGGGTCCCGTGTTGTGGGCTCTGATCCAGTCGGTCTGAGGAACGAGCCCCACCTGTCAGTGGATGAAGAAGCTTAGAAAAAATTGCCCTAGCTCAGCCCATCCGGCCCATACTAAGAGTAGCCCATCCACATTTGTCGCTTTTTCGATGAGCCGATCCACCTTACATGGCCCACATGAACCTAGCTGAGATTTGTTGAGAGGCCGACGATGAGGACAAGTGCCTCAATTTTTCTTTTTGAGAGATGCCTACCAAAAATGTTGAGAATTGAGAAACAAGGTATTCTCAAGAAATAATTTGTTGAGAGGCAAGGAAGCGAAAGAGAACGAGACCGACGATGTGGACAAGTGCGACGATTGACTTTGACTCATGCAAGCGAAGCTGATGTATGGTACGACGAGCCATTAGCCATGAGAGGATGATGATCGTATAGTGGTCATGAGCAAAACCCGTCTGAGGAAGAACAACCTAGCTTAGTCGCATACATGGACCACAACATGAACACCCTTGAAGTTTCCCAAAAATAAGGCCAATTCTTTTTGCCTTAAACTCATCAAGAAATCGGTTTAAGATTATTTACGTTAGGGATGTTGTTTGAGTTGTTTGATGACAAGTCTATGATGCTCATCTACTACTCCTATAAAAGAAAAAGAGAGCGGAAAACCAAACAATCAGATCCATCCATCAACAAAATCTAATGACCCTTAATCATTCGATGTTTGATGCAACAAACACGCCAATCAACCCACTAATCCTCCATCGCTATAATCACGAAAACAAACCGCTCTGCAGAACGCGCACGCCCGCACGACCTTTCCCACTCTCCTCCTCCCAACCAGTACTCCCTCCCAACGCCCCCTGCCCGTCGGACGTCGGTCCGCGGCCACCCCGCCGGCCCCGCGCGCTGCGTCCCCTGCCCGTCGGCAGCCGGTCCGCCGCCGCCCTGGCCGGCCCCGCGCCGTCCGGCCCCGCGCCGTCCCCCGCCGCCCAGCTTGGCCTCCGTCGCCGCAACTGCCAGACTTCTTCTGCTTCCCCGCGGACAAACGTGGGCGTGAGCAGAGCAGGCCCCCGCCGGTCTTCTTCTGCTGCCCCAAGAACGTGGGAGCGCCCCCTGCCGCCGCTGCCCACTGCCCGCGGTCAGCCTCTGCTGCCACACGGAAGGACGTCAGCGCGGTGCGGCGGCGCTGCCCTCCTCTGCTGCCCAACGCTGCCCAACAGACGGCCACGAACTTATCTGACTATGGAGAAACCAGTAAGTTTCCATTCGATTGATTGAAGTGTAGATTGATATAAAACTATACTGAATAGTGAGGTACCCAGCATATGGTCCATTTTATGTTCCATACACAAGAGAATTTGATCGTTTTAGCGCATCATTATCTACATACACCACAATGGAGGATGTTACAAAGTCTACCCTGTACTTATGATTCAGTTTATGTTCCATACACAAGAGGATTTGATGCTTGTGCTTATTTACTTTCTTTGGTCGTTTTACTGCATCATGATCTGCATACGTCGCAGTGGAGGATGTTAGAAAGTCTACACTGTACTTTTTCCAACGACCAAATGTGAACTGATTCTCATTCTATCATTCTTTTATATACATGATCCTTCCACACAACTAACATTGCCGCAGTTAAACAACGTTATTCTGGAAGGGTTAGACTCTGATTATATCATTAAAAGGTGAATTATCATGATCCAAATCAATGCCAAGCTCAGCACTAGACAGGGTTACAGTCTGATTATTGACTATTTAATCTCTTCATATGATAATTGTATTGTGTAACTCGAATTACCTTTTCAGTGCTCCCACAAATCCAGTCTACCACGACTCACTCCTCAATTGGCATCAAAATTACTACACAATAGCTCCTAAACTTTCTGTACATGATTTCAATCATCCACTAATATACGAAATTCAGGCAATCTCAATACTAATATTTTATATCTTCTTTTTTGGCCTCTTCCCTATCAACTCATACTTTATTTCTACATGTTCAGAATGTTCCCATTCATCAGCAATTGCTGCACCTAAGGTCCTTTCAGTCACATTTTCAGGTTTACTTCATCGCTTGAGAGTTTGTACTTTGTGGTCGGTGGTGGAAAGGTGGAGCAAGAGGTCTCTCTCAAGCTGTGGGAGAACGAGTCTGCAGAGACGACGTTGAATTTTATCAAGGCGGCTTCATTTTGTTTTGAACTATCCAAGAGAGACAAGGTTGCTTCATTTGCAAGCTCAAAACTCTTTATGATTGTATTCTGCTTCTCTACCCAGTTCACTGAAAATATCAACCAATGCAATTGGTTGTTGGTGTTTGATCCCATTAGTAGTATGATCAAATTTGTTTCGAGACATGCAGTCCCCAAATGCTCCACTCCCCACAATCTGACGAATGGGAGAGGGAAGCTGAGGCTATGATCGCGCCGTTGTAGACAAACAGTTTAACACTGAGGTAATGTGATAAAAATAATCGTTTTCTCTCTCTCGTACATTTCGGTTTATGTATGTCTGCTATGTACAATTCATGTACTCCCTCTGTCCCAAAATAAGTGACTCAACTTTATACTAGCTTTACTATAAAGTTAGTACAAAATTCAGTCATTTATTTTGGGACGGAGGGAGTACTATTCTGTCCTTGCACTACTTTCTTCTACTCCCTCCGTAAACTAATGTAAAAGCATTTAGATCACTAATTTAGTAATCTAAACGCTCTTATATTAGTATACAGACGGAGTAATATTTTTGTTGTATATTACTACGTTCAGTTGGTGTGAAATCCCCCAATTTTTGGTTAATCTAGGAAGTAAAAATAAGTTCAGTTTGTAGACTGTTTAAACCACTTTTAACTGAACTTGTACAAGCATCAAATCTAGGATATTTCAAGTCTCTTCACAAAAACCATATTACATAGCAATAATTTCATCTTATTGTTGTACCAATCCGATTATGAGGTGTATTCGTGGTGCCTTGAAGTGTAAAAATTGCAGTACTTTTCCTTCCTCTTTTTTTGTATTATTTTAGCTCAAGGTTACACTTGCTGACTGGACACTAAATAACATTCTTCTGTTTTTTGTTGCAAGGAGAGAATAATAATGAGATGCGCTGCCACATGGAGAACTTGGACCAATTGATAAGACACCAAATCTTGGGCACTAAATTATGTGTATGTAGTTGATCTGCATCTGAAATCTCTTTATAATAGCCGCGTATATTATAGTTAATTTCACCGATATCTGTGTATCTTTTATTTGGTTATTTGGCCTGAACCTACAGTTCAAGGTTAGTAATTATTTGGTCCGAGCCTACTATTCCTTTCCATGTCTTGTATAATTCTCTTTTTTGACATGAAGAATTCCTGGAGGTTGGATGGCAATTTGAAAATTCCAGTGTATGCTTCAAGATGTATGCATATAATTTTGGAGTCTATTCATGTTGGTTCAGCATGTTTCTACTACACTCCACATCTCACAGTATTTAGAGCAGAGGGCCTTCGATAGTGAATACTGCATAAAATGGTGTTGTTCCGTGGGATGCAGAATTTGTTGTTTCATTCATCCCCTATCCTTGATGTTGTTTTACATAGCTTATACTCATTTGCTTTGTTTCAGCGGCAGGGTATACAACATAGGAAAACTTGACTAAGTTGTTCTGAAATTCCGGTTCCATTGGGTGATTTCTGTTTTCTTAATAAATTGGTGGGAGTGCGAGATAACTATTAAGCCAATTAGTTGATGTGTACATTTAACAAGCGGTCAGTTGGGAGGTGATAATTATTTTTGTGTACACATAGTTTAGTCAGGGCATGCCCATGAACTGTTGCTTGCATATTGTATCATGTGAACGTAAGTGAATAAATCTTCCTTGGCTGAAATGTCATACCCGGTTTTGTGAAGTTTATATAAGCTTGCATTTTTTTGTTGCTTTGACCATTTTCTTCTTTTCCTTTGATAGCTAAGATGCACATGTAAAATCACATAATTGGATCCTTCGGAGCCTGGTAGATTCTGTACCAATTTTCAACTTAGCACTTACCATGTGCTGCATAATTGTTTCAGATTAGCATCCTTGTACAGCAGCAAATCAACTAGGAGCCTCTCCTGAGAAGCAAAGATGTAGATTGTCCACCTCGAAGGTTATAGTTGCTAAAGAAGCTACAAGAGATTTAGAATATTTTATCTCACAACTTTCACTTCATCAGCCCAATAATGAAAGCAGAAGTATGCATTAAATATACAAAGGTCTCCACAAGGTTTGCATAAGACGGTAATGTCCCATCTTTAAATCCTCCGACATTGTGCTAGAAACTAATTTTATTACTGACTGGACATATATGCCATGCATGTTTAGTACCTTGACTCTTTATATAGACAAAGCTCTGAGGGATGAAGCGTTTGGGAGCCCGGATGAAGAATGCTTCTGAGGCGGAGAAAGAGAAGTGATGAGAATACTTCCAAACCGCTCTGAATTTTTATTTTGGCAAACTCGGACTCCTTGTTTGATAAAATACATCTGAAGAGCATTTTTGCGCACTGTTCAAATAAACTCTTCATTTTTGTGCCTCTGTCAAACAATGCATTTCAAATAATTAGGTTATTGTCCTGGGGATATTTCGACAAATGTTGTACTTATCATCCTAGATACTCCCTATTCATTACCTATATCACATTCCCATTTTATTTCTTTGGGGAATAGCACATACTGTATTTCCATTTTTAGTTTCTTTAGTTGTTTGAATTAAAAAAGGTGTAGACAAACAAAAGCTATAGAAAAGGATACAAATTAAATAGAGGTGGAATTTGAAAAATGGATTGAATTGGCAGGACGTGCGTTGCACGTGCACGCTTACTAGTGAAATATAAATGTGCCATGCTAAACTGATATTGTTCCAACTATTTTGCTGTTTTTGAACTCTATGTTGTGCTAACCTTCTTCCTATAATTTCCTACCCAAAAAACCCACAAAATTAGAGAAAGGCGATTAGCCAATGGAAACTAATTAGTCAAAACCTTGTTGAAAAAGGTAAATCCACTAGAATGACACAAGGAAACTCAATTCAACTAATGCATGACTTCCATGAAGCTTGGACACTTTCGGTAACATTGTTTGCGCCGTACTGAATATTACGGTACTTAGTTTTTTTTTCCAAATACGGTACTCAGTCTTTTTGACAAAATAACGGCAAGGAGCTATAAAGATGGCTTGGGGAAACCTAACCATGAGAGTACATATTTAGGACACTAGAAACAAACAAGCTGGGGCATGGATATAGGAAGAAAAGAAAGACGTCCATCCACGGATATTCAGTTCGATGGCTGGGCTCATCTGCACCCGTGAACAGTAAATACAAGAAAATACTAAAAATTCTAAACAGAATTTAGGTGGAAGATGTTCCAATGCGTGATGTCCGTGCCATATTTCAGCTTGTTCAGACATCCGATGAGCTCGTGGCAAAAAAGACAAAATTGGTCAAAATAGTACGTAAACAGTAAACTTTCTTACAACCCAAAATTTATCTTTTTTACTAAAAGCTACTGAAATGTCCAAACTTCATGAAATTTGGCACGGATTTCACGCACATGAGTATCTAGCACACAAAAAAATTAGAAGTTTTTTAATTACCGTTTTAAATGAATTTTTTGTTCACCTCGGGTGCAGATGGACGAGACTTGCCTGCTCCCCCGTCGTGTGCCCATCCGTGCTCCCGTCTAGGTGGCTTGATTTGATTGAAACAAAATAAGATCCGGTCTCATCCCCTTAAAATCAGGGGGGGAGATGATTATATTAGAAAGAAAAAAGGAAAAAAGACAGCCGTAGGATTAAGTGGGAGCACGGATGGGAGCACGGGAAGGGAGCAGGCAAGCCGGATCCGGTGCAGATGCACCTGAGAGCGGAAACACCGCGTCCATGGAAAATTATTACTCAAATCTTGATTTGATCTTTCGGACTCCAATACTAGACATCCTAGACCCTCTCAAATTAAACAGATTTGCTTCTTGGCTTCTGTCAACGGTATCAATGATGAAGTGGTGACAATTTCATACATGTGACAACCATAGTCAAAATAAAAATAAAAATTAAGGGAAATGAAACAAATTTGAATAAGCTATTAAGAAAAAAAATTAAAAATATGGAAATATGAGTAAATTATCTGAGATAATAAACCATAATCATTATATAATAATTATTAAGCATGTGAGAATTACCAAATTGAAAACTCAAACTTTCTTTTGTATAGATCAATGATATTATGGAAAACAAGAAATTTCAAGGCAACTCACTAATTATTAAACTTTCATAAAGATTAATCACATTTTCCTTTTTTATTGGTACTAATAGTTACAAGATTTTTTGGAATTTTGAAAAAAAAAAATCTTTTCAGGTGACCCTTTTTGTGGATGGGCAGGTTATGGCTATGGAGCTCATTTCATTCTTAAAAAAATGATGCATTGTTCTTTTCAGATTCAGATGGAACAACAGCAGCCAAGATAGGTTAGAAAAGTACACCACTATGCAATCGGTAGGGTCTTGTTCCTCCTTATCTCAGGATGGGTTCGATGGGACGCATAATCTGATTGTTTAGGGCGCACCACCAAACTGCATTAGACAGAGCCCCCATGATCCTATCTGTGAACCAGATTGACATGTCACTCCTGTCGGATCGCACATGAGCTGAGTTCCAGTGACAACATGTATATAATGAATATTCTTGTATTCCAAGCGTTTTGAAATGAACCAAATGGTCCATGCACGCATGATACTACATCACGATTTTGAGTAGAATAAGCAGACGAGCTGTCCAAGTTGCCATCTTGATCTTGATTCGGGTTTATGAGATCTTGAACAAACCGACAGCTACCACTCATACTCCCTCCATCCTAAAATAAGTGTCCCAATTTTATACTAACTTTAATATAAAGTTATATTAAAATTAAAACACTTATTTTAAAACAGATGGAGTACATAATTATTCCCTGGTCATTATGAATCTTTCGGTTAGGTTTATATAGAATGTTCTAAAACGAAAATGTTGAATAGAGTTCGGCCTCCATGGAGACCGAATTTGAAATGATGAAAGTTCATGTTTTTGTGTTACTTTTTTTTTTGAAAAAAATATACATATACTTGAAGACATAATGTATAAGTGTGTAAAATTTCAGGACATAATACGTTTAAATGAGTGCTAAAAAACAAATATGTGACTTTCTAGGGTTTTCAACAACTTTCTTCCCCATGGTCAAAGTTTTCTCGCAAAAAATAATAGTATGATAGTAGTATGCTTGATTAGGAAGTCCAAGACGGGCACTTCATTTTCATGCGAGTTTGTTGAGTCTCGTACACACGAAAGAAAAACCTACCATACTTCTACTATTGTGTGCGCTGGAGTTAGAATCTACACTAGAACAACTCTAGCAGATCTCGCATATCGTCTCGTTTCGCAAAATAACCACCGTTTTACGAGACTGGGACAAAGTCTCGTAAAAATATTTACATGGACTGTAAAAATTGGCCCGCTTTCTCAATATATCCAGGTTTCCCCTTACCTTTTGCCGTGCCCTCTATCCCTCGCGTGACTTGGTGGGAGGGAAATTTCAGCTCTCACCCGCCGTTCCACCGCCGCCCCCGCCGCAAATCTCTGGCTATTTTTGGTTCCCTCTGGCCACCACGTGCCATGGAGTGCTTCAGCCGCCCACGTCCACGTCTTCTCCACCGAGTTTGGAGCTTAGGGGTGGCCAATCTTGCCGCGGGCGGGCGGCAGCTGCCAACGCCATGGATCCGTCCTGGAGCTTCGTGGGTGGGCTCATTGCGGGCGGATCTGGCTACTCGTGCAATGCTTGAGCCACGCAGTCGCCCACCGTGCCAAATTCACACGTAGGGGGCGGCGGCGGATTTGCATTCGGCCGGTGGTGGGGATGTTATAGGCGACCGCTTTGCTTCCCGCTGATTTGCTACCGGCCAAAGGGAATATCTAGAGCTTCCCTCGCAATTTGTGACAAAGTCGCGGATTAATTTTTCTAGATGGATTATTGGAGTTCGCCGTTGGAGTCAGATGATTCCAGCATAGAGGAGATGCTTTTGATGACGATGTTGATCACCTCATCTTGATACATCTTGTCCAACAATTTGAAGCTGACAAGAATAAAAACACCGAGGATCGACGGTTGTCGTCTTTGCATTCCACGCAACCGAGCTATCGGCCACAATATGCTCATGAAGTACTATTTTGCCGAGGTATCGAGCTATCCGGTTCACCTCTTTCATAGACGTTATCGAATGCGCTCCTTTTGTTCACATTGTTGAAGCTTGTGAGCAAAGTTGTCATTTCTTCACTCGCCAGAGGAATGCCGCCGGTTTGCTTGGATTTAGTGCGTACCAAAAAATATCAGAGGCAATGAGAGTGATAGTATATGGCATTCTGACTGACTACACTGGTGAGTATCTTCACATTGGAAAAAATAATGCGCTCAAATGTGTGCGGGTGCTTGTCAAGACATTGATCTTGGTTTTTGGTCCCGAGTACCACCAAGCTCCCAATGAGGAGGACACAGATAAATTGATGGCGATGAAAAAATCAAGAGGATGGTTGGACATGCTTCGAAGTGTGGATTGCATACATTGGAGGTGGAAGAACTACCCTAAAGTTGGGCCGAGCAGTACACCGTCTATAAACATAAACCCATTAGTGTACTCAAAGCCGCAACTTTACATGACTTGTGGATTTGGCATTGCTTCATTGGGTTGTCGGGGTCTCTCAACGATAGCAATGTATTGCATATATCACATCTTTTTGCGCAGCTATCTAGTGGAAAATCTTTGGCTTGCAACTACACCGTCAATGGACATGATTATACTGAAGGAAATATGCCCTAGAGGCAATAATAAAGTTGTTATTTTCTATTTCCTTATTGATAATAAAGGTTTATTATTCATGCTAGAATTGTATTGATCGGAAACCTTAATACATGTGTGAATACATAAACAAACACCTTGTCCCTAGTGAGCCTCTACTAGACTAGATCGTTGATCAAAGATGGTCAAGGTTTTCTAACCATGGACATTAGTTGTCATTTGATAACGGGATCACATCATTAGGAAAATGATGTGATAGACAAGACCCATCCGTTAGCTTAGCATAATGATCGTTCAGTTTTGTTGCTATTGCTTTCTTCATGTCAAATACATATTCCTTCGACTATGAGATTATGCAACTCCCGAATACCGGAGGAATACCTTGTGTGCTATCAAACGTCATAACGTAACTGAGTGATTATAAATATGCTCTACAGGTATCTCCGAAGGTGTTTGTTGAGTTGGCACAGATCAAGATTGGGATTTGTCACCCCGAGTATCGGAGAGGTATCTCTGGGCCCTCTCGGTAGTACACATCATAAGCTTGCAAGCAAACGACTAAGGAGTTAGTCACGAGGTGATTTATTATGGAACGAGTAAAGAGACTTGCTGGTAACGATATTGAACTAGGTATAAAGATACCTCCAATCGAATCTCGGGCAAGTAACATACCGATGGACAAAGGGAATTACGTATGTTGTCATAACGGTTCGACCGATAAAGATCTTCGTAGAATATGTAGGAGCCAATATGGGCATCCAGGTTCCGCTATTGGTTATTGACCAGAGAGGTGTCTCGGTCATGTCTACATAGTTCTCAAACACGTAGGGTCCGCACGCTTAACATTCGATGACGACATAGTATTATATGAGTTATGTGATGGTGACCGAATGTTGCTCGGAGTCCCGGATGAGATCACGGACATGACGAGGAGTCTCGAAATTGTCGAGAGGTAAAGATTGATATATAGGACGATGGTATTCAGACACCGGAAGTGTTTCAGAGGGTACCATGTACGTATCGAGCCACCGGAAGGGGTTCCGGACACCCCAGGCAAAAGATATGGGCCTTATGGGCCAAGAGGGGAAATGCACTAGCCACACGGGGCTGGTGCGCCCCCCATATGGGCCGGACCAGGAGGAGAAGGAAAGAGGGGAAGGGAAAGGAAAGGAGGGATTGGCCTCCCCCTTCCTTCCCTCCTCCCTCCTCTTTCCTTCCCCCTCGACAAATATGGCAGGGGGGCGCAGCCAAGGGGAGACCCCAAGTAGGATTCAGCTTACTTGGGCGCCTCATCGCAGCCTCCCCTCTCCCTCCACCTATATATATGTGGGGGGCGCCCTAGCACACCCCAGACAACTGTTTAGCCGTGTGCAGCGCCCCCTCCACCGTTTACTCCCCTAATCGTATTTTCGTAGTGCTTAGAAGCCCTACGAGGGTCACTTCACCATCACCGTCACCACGCCGTCGTGCTGACAGAACTCATCTACTACCTTGACGTCTTTCTGGATCAAGAAGGCGAGGGATGTCACCGAGTTGAACGTGTGCAAAACGCGGAGGTGTCGTGTGTTCGGTACTTGATCGGTTGAAGCGCGAAGAAGTTCGACTACATCAACCGCGCTAAGAAGCGCTCCCGCTTACGGTCTACGAGGGTATGTAGACACACACTCCCCCTCGTTGCTATGCATCTCCATGGATAGATCATTGCGTGTGCGCATAATTTTTTTTGTTTTCCATGCAACGATTCCCAACATATACCATAGGGTATTATCTTGTTGGCGGTATCTATCGTTCATAGGCAACATTTGTGAAGACCATCAGTACGTGATACGTCTCCGTCGTATCTACTTTTCCAAACACTTTTGCCCTTGTTTTGGACTCTAACTTGCATGATTTGAATGGAACTAACCCGGAATGACACTGTTTTCAGCGGAATTGCCATGGTGTTATTTACGTGCAGGAACAAAAGTTCTCGGAATGACCTGAAACTCCACGGTGATTATTTTTGGAAATAATAAAAAATACTGGCAAAGAATCAAGGCCAGGGGCCCACACCCTAGCCACGAGGGTGGGGGCGCGCCTGCCCCTCCTAGGCGCGCCCCCTACCTCGTGGCCCCCCTGGAGCTCCACCGACGTCCATCTTGACTCCATATATTCGTGTTCGGGGAGAAAAAATAGAGGAGAAGGATTCATTGCATTTTACGATATGGAGCCGGAGAAGGATTCATCGCATTTTATGATACGGAGCCGCCACCAAGCCCTAAACTCTCTCAGGAGGGCTGATCTGGAGTCCGTTCGGGGATCCGGAGAGGGGAATCCGTCGCCATCGTCATCATCAACCATCCTCCATCACCCATTTCATGATGCTCACCGCCGTGTGTGAGTAATTCCATCGTAGGCTTGCTGGACGGTGATGGGTTGGATGAGATTTATCATGTAATCGAGTTAGTTTTGTTAGGGTTTGATCCCTAGTATCCATTATGTTCTAAGATTGATGTTGCTATGACTTTGCTATGCTTAATGCTTGTCACTAGGGCCCGAGTGCCATGATTTCAGATCTGAACCTATTATATTTTCATCAATATATGAGTGCTCTTGATCCTATCTTGCAAGTCTATAGTTGATACGTCTCCAACGTATCTATAATTTTTGATTGCTCCATGCTATATTATCCACTGTTTTGGGCAATATTGGGCTCTATTTTCCACTTTTATATTATTTTTGGGACTAACCTATTAACCGGAGGCCCAACCCAGATTTGCTGTTTTATGCCTATTTCAGTGTTTCGAAGAAAAGGAATATCAAACAGAGTCGAAACGGAACAAAATCAACTGGAGAAGTTATTTTTGGAAGGAAACCTACCGGATAGACTTGGACCCTACGTCAGAAGATGAAGGAGGAGCTCACGAGGGTAGGGGCGCGCCCCCTGCCTCGTGGCCACCCCTTCGGTCCACCGACGTACTCCTTTCACCCATATATACCCACATATCCTAAAACTTCCAGAATGCATAATAGATCGAGAGTTCCGTCGCCAGAAGCCTCCGTAGCCACCGAAAACCAATCTAGACCCGTTCCGGCACCCTGCCGGAGGGGGCAATCCTTCTCCGGCGGCCATCTTCATCATCCCGGTGCTCTCCATGATGAGGATGGAGTGGTTCTCCCTCGGGGCTGAGGGTATGTACCAGTAGCTATGTGTTTGATCTCTCTCTCGTGTTCTTGATTTGGCACGACCTTGATGTATAGCGAGCTTTGCTATTATAGTTGGATCTTATGTTTCTCCTCCCCCCTCTTCTCTCTTGTAATGAATTGAGTTTCCCCTTTGAAGTAATCTTATCGGATTGAGTCTTTAAAGATTTGAGAACACTTGATGTATGTCTTGCCGTGGATATCTGTGGTGACAATGGGATATCACGTGATTCACTTGATGTATGTTTTGGTGATCAACTTGCGGTTCCGCCCATGAACCTATGCGTAGGGGTTGGCACACGTTCTCATTGTGATTCTCCGGTAGAAACTTTGGGGCACTCTTTGAGGTTCTATGTGTTGGTTGAATAGATGAATCTGAGATTGTGTGATGCATATCGTGTAATCATGCCCACGGATACTTGAGGTGACATTGGAGTATCTAGGTGACATTAGGGTTTTGATTGATTTGTGTCTTAAGGTGTTATTCTAATATGAACTCTTGGGCTGTTTGTGACACTTATAGGAATATCCCAACGGATTGATTGGAAAGAATAACTTTGAGGTGGTTTCGTACCCTACCATAATCTCTTTGTTCGTTCTCTGCTATTAGTGACTTTGGAGTGACTCTTTGTTGCATGTTGAGGGATAGTTATGTGATCCAAATATGTTAGTATTGTTGAGGGAACTTACACTAGCGAAAGTATGAACCCTAGGCCTTGTTTCCTAGCATTGCAATACCGTTTACGCTCACTTTTATCATTCGTTACCTTGCTGTTTTATAATTTCAGATTACAAATACCTTTATCTACCATCCATATTGCACTTGTATCACCATCTCTTCGCCGAACTAGTTTACCTATACAATTTACCATTGTATTGGGTGTGTTGGGGACACAAGAGTCTCTTTGTTATTTGGTTGCAGGGTTGCTTGAGAGAGACCATCTTCATCCTACGCCTCCCACGGATTGATAAATCTTAGGTCATCCACTTGAGGGAAATTTTCTATTGTCCTACAAACCTCTGCACTTGAAGGCCCAACAACGTCTACAAGAGAAAGGTTGTGTAGTAGACATCAAGCTCTTTTCTGGCGCCGTTGCCGGGGAGGTGAGCGCTTGAAGGTATATCTTTAGATCTTGCAATCGAGTCTTTTAGTTTCTTGTTTTATCATTAGTTTAGTTTATAAAAGAAAATTACAAAAATATGGAATTGAGTTTGTCTCATATGCTTCACCTTTTTAATATCTTTCGTGAGTATGATGGAAAGGATAATTGTGCCCAAGTGCTAGAAGAAGAAATCTATAGAATGTTTGGCACTAAATATTTGAATGATGAGCATGATTGCAATGTTGTTAGTATGAATTCCTTGAATATCCATGATGCTAATGATATGCAAAGCCACAAGCTTGGGGAAGCTATGTTTGATGAAGATGATATTTTTTGTCCCCCAAGTTTTGATGAGCAAATTTATTATGATGAAAGCATGCCTCCTATTTATGATGATTATGTTGATGAAAGTGGTTTCGGAGAGGTCATGACTTTATTTAGTAATGATTCCACTATTCCGGAAGAGGTTCCAATTGATTATGAGAACAAAGTTGCTATCTATGATGATTATTGTGATGACTTGTATGCTATAAAGAATAATGATATACATGAAACTTGTCATCATGATTTTAGTTTTCAATTGGATTATGCCTCACATGATAGTTATTTTGTTGAGTTTGCTCCCACTACTATTCAAGAGAAGAAATTTGCTTATGTGGAGAGTAATAAAATTTCTATGCTTGTAGATCATGAAAAGAATGCTTTAGGTGTTGGTTATATTGTTGAATTCATTCATGATGCTACTTAAAATTATTATGAGGGAGGAACTTATGCTTGTAGGAATTGCAATAATATCAAGTTTCCTCTCTACGTGTTGAAAATCTTGAAGTTATGCTTGTTTTGCTTTCCTATGCTAGTTGATTATTGTTCCCACAAGTTGTTTGCTCACAAAATCCCTATGCATAGGAATTATGTTAGACTTAAATGTGCTAGTAATATTCTTCATGATGCTCTCTTTATGTTTCAATTCTTATCATTTATGTGAGCATCGTTGAAATCATCATGCCTAGCTAGGGGCGTTAAACGATAGCGCTTGTTGAGAGGCAACCCAACTTTATTTTTGTTCCTTGCTTTTTGTTCCTGTTTATTAATAAGTAATTCATCTAGCCTCTGTTTAGATATGGTTTTATGTGTTTAATTAGTGTTTGTGCCAAGTAGAACCTTTGGGAAGACTTTGGGAAAGTCTTGTTGATCATGCTGTAAAAAACAGAAACTTTAGCGCTCACGAGAATTGCTTCCATTTTTATCCGGAGAGTGCTATTTAGTTAATTCTTTTTGAATATGATTAATATATAAATTCCTCAGGTCCAGAAATTTATTTGAGAATTTTATGAGTTTGAGAAGTATACGTTTGATGCAGATTACTACAGACTGTTCTGTTTTTGACAGATTCTGTTTTTCATGTGTTGTCTACTTATTTTGATGAATCTATGGCTAGTAAAATAGTTTATAAACCATAGAGAAGTTGGAATATAGTAGGTTTAACACCAATACAAATAAATAATGAGTTCATTACAGTACCTCGAAGTGGTGATTTACTTTCTTATACTAACGGAGCTTACGAGTTTTCTGTTAAGTTTTGTGTTGTGAAGTTTTCAAGTTTTGGGTAAGGATTCGATGGACTATGGAATAAAGAGTGGCAAGAGCCTAAGCTTGGGGATGCCCAAGGAACCCCAAGTTAATATTCAAGGACAACCAAAACCCTAAGCTTGGGGATGCCCCGGAAGGCATCCCCTCTTTCGTCTTCGTTCATCGGTAACTTTACTTGGAGCTATATTTTTATTCGCCACATGATATGTGTTTTGCTTGGAGCGTCAATTTATTTTGTTAGGATTTGATTCATGTTATTTAGAACAATTTTTTGCATCTTTTATTTCAATAAAAGTGGGATTGATAGCCTTTACTATGCCTATTTTAGAAGTCCACATGTTGCTGTTTGAAAACAGAAAGTTTACCGTTGTTGCAATAATTCCCTAGAAAAGTCAGAATGTGATAAAATGTTGAAACATTTTGAATATTAAGCTCTGATAAATTTACTACAGTGGGAATTTTCTTTCATAATTTTTGGAGCTAGGGAAGTATGGATGTTGCAGCATTCTTTACAGACTATCCTGTTTAGGCAGATTGCTGTTATGTTTGCATTGTTTGCATATGTTTGCTTATTTAATGATTCTATTTGAGGATAGGACTATTAAATATGCGGAGGCATTTAGTATGCAATGTTGAATAATAATTTTAGTGATTTTCTACAGTAGAGTATGATAAGGTTTTTGCAATGGTTTATACTAACTTATCTCACGAGTCCTTATTGAGTTTTGTGTGGATGAAGCTTTTGAGATTTAGGGAGACCGTGATATGAGAGGAATTAAGGAGACACAAAAGCTCAAGCTTGGGGATGCACAAGGCATCCCAAGATAATATTTCAAGAAGTCTCAAGCATCTAAGCTTGGGGATGCCCCGGTTGGCATCCCACCTTTCTTCTTCAACAACTATCGGTTAGTTTCGGTTGATCCTAAGTTTTTGCTTCTTCACATGATGTTTGCCATTCTTAGAATGTCATTTTATTTTGCTTTGCTTGCTGTTTGAATAGAATACCAAGATCTGAAATTATTAAATGTTAGAGAGTCTTCACATAGTTGCATAATTATTCGACTACACATTGATCTTCACTTATATCTTTCGGAGTAGTTTGTCATTTGCTCTAGTGCTTCACTTATATCTTTTAGAGCATGGTCGTAGTTTTATTTTGAAGAAATAGATGAACTCTCATGCTTCACTTAGATTATTTTGAGAGTCTTAAATAGCATGGTAATTTTCTTAAAATCCTAATATGCTAGGTATACAAGATTAATAATAAAATTCTCTTATGAGTGTGTTGAATACTATGAGAAGTTTGATACTTGATAATTGTTTTGAGATATGGATATGGTGATATTAGAGTCATGATAGTTGAGTAGTTGTGAATTTGAGAGATACTTGTGTTGAAGTTTGTGATTCCCGTAGCATGCACGCATGGTGAACCATTATGTGATGAAGTCGGAGCATGATTTATTTATTGATTGCCTTCCTTATGAGTGGCGGTCGGGGACGAGCGATGGTCTTTTCCTACCAATCTATCCCCCTAGGAGCATGCGCGTAGTACTTTGTTTCGATAACTAATAGATTTTTGCAATAAGTATGTGAGTTCTTTATGACTAATGTTGAGTCCATGGATTATACGCACTCTCACCCTTCCACCATTGCTAGCCTCTCTAGTACTGCGCAACTTTCGCCGGTACCATACACCCACCATATACCTTCCTCAAAACAGCCACCATACCTAGCTATTATGGCATTTCCATAGCCATTCCGAGATATATTGCCATGCAACTTTCCACCGTTCCATTTATTATGACACGCTTCATCATTGTCATATTGCTTAGCATGATCATGTAGTTGACATCGTATTTGTGGCAAAGCCACCATTGATAATTCTTTCATACATGTCACTCATGAGTCATTGCACATCCCGGTACACCGCCGGAGGCATTCATATAGAGTCATATCTTGTTCTAAGTATCGAGTTGTAATTCTTGAGTTGTAAGTAAATAAAAGTGTGATGATCATCATTATTAGAGCATTGTCCTAGTGAGGAAATAATGATGGAGACTATGATTCCCCCACAAGTCGGGATGAGACTCCGGACGAAAAATAAATAAATAAAAGAGGCCAAAGAAGCCCAAATAAAAAAGGAAAGGAGGCCATAAAAAAAGGATAAGGCCCCAAAAAAATGAGAGAAAAAGAGAGAAGGGACAATGCTACTATCCTTTTACCACACTTGTGCTTAAAAGTAGCACCATGATCTTCATGATAGAGAGTCTCCTATGTTGTCACTTCCATATACTAGTGAGAATCTTTCATTATAGAACTTGGCTTGTATATTCCAATGATGGGCTTCCTCAAAATGCCCTAGGTCTTCGTGAGCAAGCAAGTTGGATGCACACCCACTAGTTTATTTTGTTGAGCTTTCATATACTTATAGCTCTAGTGCATCCATTGCATGGCAATCCCTACTCACTCACATTGATATCTATTGATGGGCATCTCCATAGCCCATTGATACGCCTAGTTGATGTGAGACTATCTTCTCCTTTTTTGTCTTCTCTACAACCACCATTCTATTCCACCTATATTGCTATATCCATGGCTCATGCTCATGTATTGCGTGAAGATTGAAAAAGTTTGAGAACATCAAAAGTATGAAACAATTGCTTGGCTTGTCATCGGGGTTGTGCATGATTTAAATATTTTGTGTGGTGAGGATAGAGCATAGCCAGCCTATATGATTTTGTAGGGATAGCTTTCTTTGGCCATGATATTTGGAGAAGACATAATTGCTTTATTAGTATGCTTGAAGTATTATTATTTTTATGTCAATATGAACTTTTGTCTTGAATCTTTCGGATCTGAATATTCATATCACAAGTAAGAAGAATTACATTGAAATTATGCCAACTAGCATTCCACATCAAAAATTATCCTTTTATCATTTACCTACTCGATGACGGGCAGGAATTAAGCTTGGGGATGCTTGATACGTCTCCAACGTATCTATAATTTTTTATTGCTCCATGCTATATTATCTACTGTTTTGGGCAATATTGGGCTTTATTTTCCACTTTTATATTATTTTTGGGACTAACCTATTAACCGGAGGCCCAGCCCAGATTTGCTGTTTTATGCCTATTTCAGTGTTTCGAAGAAAAGGAATATCAAATGGAGTCGAAACGGAACGAAATCAACTAGAGAAGTTATTTTTGGAAGGAAACCTACCTGATAGACTTGGACCCTACATCAGAAGATGAAGGAGGAGCTCACGAGGGTAGGGGGCGCGCCCACCCCCTGGGGCGCGCCCCCTGCCTCGTGGCCACCCCTTCGGTCCACCGATGTACTCCTTTCACCCATATATACCCACGTATCCTAAAACTTCCAGAACGCATAATACATCGGGAGTTCCACTGCCAGAAGCCTCCGTAGCCACCGAAAACCAATCTAGACCCATTCCGGCACCCTGTCGGAGGGGGCAATCCTCCTCCGGCGTCCATCTTCATCATCCCGGTGCTCTCCATGACGAGGAGGGAGTAGTTCTCCCTCGGGGCTGAGGGTATGTACCAGTAGTTATGTGTTTGATCTCTCTCTCTCTCTCTCGTGTTCTTGATTTGGCACGATCTTGATGTATCGCGAGCTTTGCTATTATAGTTGGATCTTATGTTTCTCCTCCCCCTCTTCTCTCTTGTAATGAATCGAGTTTCCCCTTTGAAGTAATCTTATCGGATTGAGTCTTTAAAGATTTGAGAACACTTGATGTATGTCTTGTCGTGGATATGTGTGGTGACAATGAGATATCACATGATTCACTTGATGTATGTTTTGGTGATCAACTTGCGGGTTCCGCCCATGAACCTATGCATAGGGGTTGGCACACGTTCTCGTCGTGATTCTCCGATAGAAACTTTGGGGCACTCTTTGAGGTTCTATGTGTTGGTTGAATAGATGAATCTGAGATTGTGTGATGCATATCGTATAATCATGCCCACGGATACTTGAGGTGACATTGGAGTATCTAGGTGACATTAGGGTTTTGATTGATTTGTGTCTTAAGGTGTTATTCTAGTACGAACTCTTGGGCTGTTTGTGACACTTATAGGAATAGCCCAACGGATTGATTGGAAAGAATAACTTTGAGGTGGTTTCGTACCCTACCATAATCTCTTTGTTCGTTCTCCGCTATTAGTGACTTTGGAGTGACTCTTTGTTGCATGTTGAGGGATAGTTATGTGATCCAAATATGTTAGTATTGTTGAGGGAACTTACACTAGCGAAAGTATGAACCCTAGGCCTTGTTTCCTAGCATTGCAATACCGTTTACGCTCACTTTTATCATTCGTTACCTTGCTGTTTTTATAATTTCAGATTACAAATGTAACATCCCAAATTGAAATTTACAAATATTAGTTAAGCATCTATGCATTTTGTTTGATTTGAGTGGCATTTGGAATTTCAGAGGCATTTGAGTTTTATTTGATTTTGAATTTGATTTTGAATTTGATTTTGGCAATTGAAGTTTATTTCAAAAATACTTGACAAATACTTGAGCAAAAGTATGAGAGGAGTAAACATGACACTCCAAAGAAAAATGTCAGAAGAAAATATTGCCAAAAGAGTTTGAATTCAAATTTGATTTTATTTGGAATCTACAAAAAATGTTTTTATTTTGTTTCTGTTTTGCCTCTGCAAAAATGTTCACGTTGTAGGATTTATTTTCTGGTTTTATTGATATATATATATGTCCTATATAAAAATATTATAGTTTTCTCTTATATTAGTTTTCTCTCTCTGTGTAATAAAAAAAATAGGAAAAGAACCAGGCGCGAGCCAGGCCAACCGGCCCAGCCGACGCTCGAGCCAGCAAGCCCAGCAGCCCCGAGCCGCATCCCACCAGCTGGCCACCCGACACAGCCCAGCGCGCCACATGCGCCGACCCCGTTCCGATCGGCCGCCCGATCGCTCCCCCTCTCTCTCGATCTCCCTCTCTCTCACTGACCGCGGGACCCGCCTTCATCCCCAACCCCTCACTCACGAAACCGAACCATAGCACGTCCAGAGCGCGCCGCGGTTCCGATCTTCCTGGGATCGTGATCCCGAGTCGACCTCCTCCCCAAGAAAGTTGCCCTATATAAACCCCTCGGCCTCCTCTTCCGACCCCCCCTAAAACCCTACCTCAACTCCCACCGTAGCTCTCGCCCTCGCCAAACGCATCTCGCCGCCGCCGCCTCGGCTCGCTGCCGCTACCGACCCCCGTGATGATTCCCCTCACCTCTAAGCACCTTCACCCGAACCCCCTCTTCGTTACGCACCTCTTTGACATCCTCTCATCGCCCAGGAACGACCGAAGTCGCCGCCCCGAGCATCACCACCCGCCGCCGGAGTTGCAGAGCACCAGGAGCCCCGCCGAGCTCGTCCCACTCACCTCCGTCGTCCCCGAGCTCCACTGACTCCATCCCCGACCTCCCCTCAAGCTGCCGCACCCACCCGATGACTCCGCCGCCGCCCCGGACCACCGGAGCACCCCCGCCACCGTCGCCCGAGCCGCCGTCGTCCATCGTCGCCGCTGTAAGCCACCGAACCTCCCTCCACCGTTCGATCTGCAATGCACGGCTTAGATTAGACTAGCGAAGGGTTAGGTTATTTTCAATAGATCGGTTTAGTTTACGGTTTATTTCCGGTTTAGTTCGGTTTAGTGTAGACCGGCCCGATCGGTTGTTTTATTATTAACCGTACGCGTGTTAGCCTATTCAACGCAAGAGCGCTGTTTAGTTTTAGAACGCCCACTGTTTCGGCCCATTAGCGCGTTAGTTTTTGTTTAGTTTTATTTTAGTTTCTGTTTTAAAACAGAATAGTTCCAGTCTTGAAAAATCTATATCTTTTAAGTTATTTAATATTTTTAGTTGATTCTTTTTGCTCTAGTTTGAAAATTTCCTATAGTTGCTGTAGAAAATTTGATTCGGCCATGTTTAGTTTTTTTTAAAATTGTTTTATATTAGTTTTAGTCAGATTAGTTTTCTGCTATAAATTGAGTTAGGATTATTTTATTTTAGTGATTCTTTTTGTCACTGCTTTGTTTTGACCTCACCTAGCAGTAGGAATTTATTTGGGCATTTATAGTCTTTATTAAAAATAGTTTTTATGCGAAAACAAGCTTTTCTAGTTTATTTTAACTTGCTGTTGTTTTCTGTTGTTCTAGTTATTTTTAAATTTTATTTTTCCTATGTTATAATTTATTTTAGATTAGTTTATGTAGTTACAGAAGGTGAACATTTATTTACAGCAAAATAAAAAGTTTTATTTTATTTTCTTAGTAGTTTTGTTTTAGGTATAACAGGAGTTCTATAATAGATATTGGTTTGATTCTTTTTGCACCTAGTTTGTATGCTGTTTTCCATTATGATAGTTAGTAAAACCATTGTTTTGGATCTGTAAAGAAAAGTGTTAGGTTAAAACTATTTGTTTGTTGTTGCTTGATGTGATGGAAACCTTGATTTTGTTTTCCTCGAGTTTTCTTTGATTTTGGTTTGAGTGCTTGTGTGTTTTCCTTCAGTTTGCTGATATGTCATTAGTGAAATACTTATTTGTGCTATTGTTTGACTCGATAGAATTTCTGCAGTGCGAAGCTTGCTATCTCGAGTCACTAGCATTTGAAGACCGTCAGCCAGGCAAGTCATTTGATCATGTTTTACAATACCTATTATTTTGTTGCATTAGAATTATTCCTCCCCACCATGCATGCAGTAGGAGAATTTTAAGTTATGATCTTGAGTAGTATCATGAGGTAGGATGAACCCAATTCCCTTTGTTACCATTACCCGGGACGATGTAGTTTATTTAGCTATGCTCGTAGACGGGGTTGGTTGAGTGATTCATAAGGGAGATGTGAGAGTCAAGATGATGACAAGCCCATGACTTCAAGCTCAAGATGGACTTCAAATTCACTACTGGGTGGAGGACGGTTGACGGGCACCCTAGAGGAACCAGCGGATGGCCGGGATGCATGGAGAAGTGCCATGACATCTTGCGGAAAGCTTCACCCAGCCACGAAGAGACGGATGGATACCCCTTGACCGGAAGCTTACCTGTGCAGCCGCAAGCCATTATGGGCTCTGGCTGGGTTGACCTTAGGCGTGACTGTAACGCCCTCGATGCGGCTATAGCTCCCACGTGTCGAGGCACGACTTAGAGGCATAACCGCATTGAAAGCAATGTCGCAAGTCAGGCAATCATTACAACATCCCATGTAATACATAATAAAAGGGGGAGATAACATAGTTGGCTTACACTCGCCACGTCACATCAGAGTACATAAATAACATCCATCAAACAAACACTCATGGCCCGACTACGGCGCCAAAATAGAAAAGACCCCCAACATGCGACAAGGTCCTGAATCGATAACCCCAACTAGGCACCACTACTGATCATCTGGAAAGGACACGTAGTAACGCTGAGAGTCCTCGTCGAACTCCCACCTGAGCTCGTAATCGTCAACTGGAGCGGAATCACCTGGACCTGCATCTGGAGTTGTAGTATCTGTGAGCCACAGGGACTCAGCAATCTCACACCCACGCGATCAAGACTATTTAAGCTCA